>NC_141815.1:6642259-6869759 GCF_057944985.1 Cucurbita pepo subsp. pepo
GCAACATTTGAAACATCACGGGCTTTAGCTCAAAAGTGGTTGCTTGCATTTCGGGTCTAATAATGCATGGATTTAGCTCTTCCACAGCTGGGTGTGCATATGCTCGGATTGCTCTTTCTCTATCATTTGCTAAATGAATGGCACTAGCAGTAAATTCTCTCTTGATTAGCCATCATCACTGGATTTTCAAACTCCCGATTTAGTTGGGTCATTTGCTGTATATTCTGTTCTGCCATTTTCTTTTTCTCCCTCAACTTTCGTCTAAAGGTTCTCTATTTCGAGATCAAAAAAAAATTTCAAACCCGTAGGTGGGTTCATGCACAGAATTTTGCACCAGTAAGCTCAATTCTGTAGCAGTAAATTCAGTAGTAGAAAATTCAGCTTACTATGGTTTCTTTTTGGCTCCAACTCACGAAAATCTACAGCAAGTAAAATAACCAAATTAGGTTCCCTAGCAATGGCGCCAAAAACTTGATCGCTTGTGGATGTATATAATAAATGTAAAATTCACAAGAATAAGTGCAAGTATACACTATCACGAGTAGCAAGTAATAAGTAAATTATCGATTCCACAGGGAACCTATCTTTTTGGTTAATTTTATCGCTAGAAATTAAGTGAGTTTTTTGGTAACATTCAAATGGGTGTTGGAGATTTTAACTATTTAAACAAAACTAAAACAGAGTGCCACTGCACAGAAAATGATAAGAAAATCAACTATAATGAGAAAGGTTCGGCTAAGAGAGATTAATTAAATAAGTTGTTGAGTTTTGTGGTAGATTTTAGTTCCTTTTAATAGATTCTCAACCCCACTTCCGAGGGTCATGAATGGTGATTATTTCCATAATAGTTGTAATTTCTATTAACAAGGCTCTAGGAGAAGAATTATTCCTAACCCTTCTATTACCCTTCAAGTCTCCTTGCTATGGAACTAGAGTATTAAAGAGGATTTCATTGCTCTCTCTTCTCCCGGATAAGAGAACAACTATGTATGTAAAGTAGCTAATTAAACATACATGTAAATCATTAACAACTCTTTAATAAACTAAAATCATACCGTCAACATACTTAAACTATATAAAACTCTCTCGCCTCCCCTATTAAGTTTAGCTCTCCATACAAACTGAATTAAACAGAGGAATTCGCATCTTCATCATGTAAAATGGATGGAATAAGGAAATAGAGAGTTATCCAGTTTGTTGCCGTTCGTCAATGGAAGTTCCCTTCTCTGGAGCTCTCACGTTCACCTCTTTGCCCTAATCAATCCTTGTTGGTCTCCTTTTCCTTCGGCTGTCAACAGCTGCTGGATTAGGGTTTTCTTCTTTTTCTCTGGTTTCACAGTAGTTCACTGCAGTAGAGGCTACTGCTATGTAATTCCATTTTCTCCCCAAAATGTGGCTGCGGTTCTCTTGGTCTTCCATTTCCTTTTATATTGAGCATGGGTTCCCCTTTAGGGCTGAAAAGGAATAAGTAGTCCACATAGGATGTTCCTCAGTGGGTAGTCAATGACCCACTTGGACTGATGATGTGGATTTAAAATTTACATGTCATCCCCCATTTGTTTCCAAATTTGCTACTCCCACATGGTTTAGCATAAATGTCTGAAATTTTACCATATAACTCAATTAAATATACAATTAAGATCGATTTATACCAAATCATATTTTTTTCATGTTAGACGGCAATAAACGATTTCATGCTCACTAAGTAGAATAAATGGGGCAATAAATGAGAAAATGATGAATAAGAGTGCAATATTAACTACAGAACGACATGATATAACTCTACTTTTGGAGAGTTATCACACCCCCAAAAGATTGCTCATCCTTGAGCAATAATTCTCTCCACTCTCCCTTTTTTTTTTCTCATTAACAAAATGTTGATAGAGTATTCATCAAAGGCATGATTTAGATCACATTCTTTATATTCCTTCCTAAAATTAGTTTTTTCCCCCACATTTCACCCTACACTTATCACCAAATCTTACAAGAAAAAATAACACATTCCTCACTTCCACCGTATTCCCCAAAACATTTCTAAAATGATCACCATTCCCTTTTACCTTTGCTTTTGTGACTTGACTTCATAATTTATTTCATTAACTTTCTCTTATCACGATAAATTTTTTCTCCCAAGAATCCTTCAAGTCATCCCCTATTCTCTGGGTGACTCCACTTGTGGTGCAACTCACCTAAGTCTTCAAGGGATGACTATATAGGCTAACACTCATTCTCCCTTAGCTTTTGCTAGCATCCTGTAGTTTTCAGTGTGGCCACATTTGTGATGCAACTCACCTTAACAATAAGGATAGCTTTCTCTCTGTTTTTTATTTACATCTCAATTACCTTTGATTTAGATACCTCCATTGGCGATACAGATTGCCTGACAATGAGCAATTAAGATTTTTTTTTTTTTTTTTTTTTTTGGGATGGAATTTGCTTTAATACCATCAAACTTAAACTAGCCATTGTCCTCAATGAGAATTAGTGTGGGTGTGGAATCATTCTTGAAAGTAAATTGAGGTGTAGAAGCTCTTGCTTATTGTTTGTGTTGGGAAAATGGTTTAAAGGTTGGGTGAATTATGGGAATTCTTTCTGATTAAGGTGGATTATGATAGATTGGATCCTTACCGTAACTTTGATGAATACTCTTCAATGTGAGCTTCAATTTCCTTAACCCTTTCTTCTTTTAGAAAAACACACCACTCACCTCTTACTCTTACTGTTTTATTTATCCCATTGAAGCATTTTATATTAGATCCCTAGTTCTTGAAAAAAAAACATCCCTACTGCATATTAAAATATGCATGATATATAACCCTATCTAATAAAGCTCATGTTTTCGGTTTGCATATGACAGATGGATAAAGGCAAATGACAAAGCCCGAGTGTACATTCTAGCCAGCATATCTGATGTTTTGGCTAAGAAACACGATGTTATGGGTACTGCTAAAGAGATTATGGAATCTCTAAAAGGGATGTTTGGACAACCGTCCTTCTCCCTTAGACATGAAGCCATAAAATACATTTACAACTGCCGTATGAAAGAAGGGACCTCAGTTAGAGAACATGTCCTGGACATGATGGTCCATTTCAATGTGGCAGAAGAAAATGAAGCTGTCATTGATGAGAAGAGTCAAGTCAGTTTTATCATGATGTCTCTTCCGAAGAGCTTCTTCCAGTTCCGCACCAATGTGGTTATGAACAATTCTAGGGTGCTTACAAGGACATCTTTCAAAATTATATGCAGTCAACAAAACAAAAACAGCCAACAAAATATGGATGCATGCCTCAAAATAAGATAATAAGATTGTAAAAGGGTGTGTTTAGAGAATTCCCTTATCTTTAGGCATCGTGAAGATTCTTTGAGGCTCCATTCTTTTAAAATTTTCTCTAGAAACTTGGAAATACTGCTATTATAAATCTGCTACCAGTCCAGCTATTGGTACTGCTGCTGTATGTCTACAACGGGTAAACTATGATGTCTAGCAGCTCCTTTCTTAACATTTCAAGCTTACCTGAGAATGTATAAGAATTATTTTCTGTCCATTTCTCTTTTCCATATAAATTTCTTTCCTTGGGGGATTAGAAAATCTTTGATGTTCCTAAAAAAAATTTCTTTGGTGGTGGTGCCTTGGCATGTAGTGGATGAGAAAGTGAACAACATTAAAATGAAATAAAACCACATGCAAATGAAAATGGACAAGACAACTATGTGGCAACGTGCACTATGAGAGAATAATATTTGTTATCAATCACATCCTAGCATGCCGTAAGGGTAATTAGTCTCATTTATAGGCTGAAATTAGCATTCTAGCCATATCTAAATCCCCCTAATTCATCTACAAAATTGGCTAACTTCCTTGGGGCATGCGAGTTATTCACAACAACAAGTAAAATAAAATTTAAAAAACTATCATTCTAAGGAAAGTGAAGATAGCTATTTAGAAACAACGATATAGGTGCATAAATAAAAAGAAAAGAAACACTAACTTGGTTTACTCGGAGCTTCATATATTTTCTTGCAAATTGTGACTAGCTCCCTCTTCCTCTTTTCATTTTTTTTTTTTTTTTTTATCCATTGTCAAAGAAGTGATGCCCCTTTGGAACTCTCCATCTTGAAGTGGGTGGGAATAATTTCATGAAGTCTATCTCTCATATATCAAATAGTTCTTCAGATGTAGTTCAAGGGTGTGTAATTGATAGATAACTTCATTGATGAGTTTATTCTTTTCTCTAATTCCAGTGATTCAAAAACACTTACAGTTTTCTCCAATTCTGCTTGTTGTGTAGTGCAATTATTCCAGCTGCTGTCTTCTTCTTGCTGCTGTTTTCAACTATTAGTTGTTGGATTCTCTGTCAATTTATAAATTGCTGAGCATTCCTCTACTATGGCTGGATATTTCATGTTGTCATTCATATGAAATTCTATTCATTGATCATTCATTCTCAACATTATAGTTCCCTTGTGGACATCTACCAATGTTCTTCCAATTTTAAAAAATGGTCTCCCCAAGATAATTGGCACATCATGATCCGCTTCATAATCCAAAATGATAAAATCAGCTGGAAATATGAATTTGTCCACTTGAATTAGGATATCTTCGATTTTTCCTTCTGGATGAGTGAAAGATCGATCTGCTAGTTGAGGAGTGACTGTAGTTGGTCTAGCTTCACCAATACCTAACTTTTTGTAAATAGACAGTGACATTAGATTAATGCTTGATCCCAAATCACATAATGCTCGATCTAGCTTCTTCCCTCCTATAGATATTGGAATTGTGAATGAACCGGGGTCTTTCTCCTTTAGTGGGATCTTGTTTTTCAATATTGCACTTCACTCTTCATTCAATGGTACTACCTTTGTGAATGTTTGCTGAATTCACCACACCTAAATGGTGGTGAGAGTTCTCTTATTTATAATCATTTACAAAATACAGAAATATTGTAAATTACAAATAATATGGAAATAGCAATAAAATGAAAGAATAATAAATGAATACAATATATTTGCCTTTAAATAAAAGGAAAAATATGGTAAGCCGTAATGTAAGGCAAATATCAGATATTTGCCTTATAATGAACAGTCAACTATCCTTAACACCCCCCCCCCCCCCCCCCCGCCCGCAAGCTGAGCGTCAGATTTGAACGAACGTGAAGCTTGGATCTGAAAAATTCAAAGAGAGGTCAAGAAATACTTTTTGTGAAGATGTTAGCAACTTGGAGAAGCGTGAGAAACGGGATTAGAGCTAAAAAAAATAGCACTTTTGTTGTCACATAAGAGTAAGGGCTGCTGTGAAATTGGGACCTTGAGGTCATGCAAAAGATGCATAACCCAAAGAAGTTCAGCAGCAGTTGTGGCAAGAGCACGATACTCAGATTCACAGCTGGAGCGTGAAACAGTAGGTTGCTTTTTGGCACTCCAAGAAACAAGATTGTTACCAAGATAAATAAAATAGCCGGATGTAGAACGATGAGTATCGGGACAACCAGCCCAGACAGCATCTGAATAAGCGACGAGCATACTAGGAACAGTGGATGGACGAAAGGTAAGACCAAAGTGGAGTGTTCCTTTGACATAGCGAAGAATACGTTTGACAGCAAGAAAGTGATCTGCAGTAGGGGCATGCAAGAATTGACTGACAGAATTGATAGCATAGGCAATATCTGGACACGTAATAGGCAAGTACTAATGGGCGCCAACAAGAGATCTATAGAGAGTAGGATCAGAGAAAGGAGAACCATTAGCAGTCAGGTGTTGAGAAACAACCATGGGAGTGTGGACTGGTTTGCTATCGAACAACTGAGCACGAGTAAGAATATCTCGAGCATATTTTAACTGACTAATAAAGAGACCATTAGGAGTGGGTGAAGCTTCAAGACCAAGAAAGTACCTGAGAGAACCCCAATCTTTGGTAGCAAACTCAGAATGAAGCTTGTGAGTAAAGTTGTCAATAAGAGATGAGTTGTTGTCGGTAACAATAATATCATCAACATAAAGAAGCAAATAGATAAGGTTAGATTGTTGATGAAAGACAAAAAGGGACGTGTCAGCGCGACTGCAAGAAAACCTAGTAATGAAGTACTATAAACTAAACTTAAAAATCAGTAATGAAGATTGAATTTACTTCGATAATATTGTCTTTTATCTGTATTTTATGATCCAATTCTATATACAATATAAACTGTAGCCGTCTTTTGCATTCTCTTTCATGTTTTCCTTATTAAAGTTTTCATGGTTTCAAAATCCTAAGATATGGTTGCTTAGGTGTTTATTCGTTTCCCGATTCTTGACTTGGTATGTTTATACTTTCAAGTAGCTCTTGTAGTTTAGTTGGTTAGAGCACTTGTTTAGTACACGGGAGGTCTTTGAGTTCAACTCTCAATGAAGAGCATTGTTTCCTTCAATAATCTAAGAAATGATTTCACATACAATTTTAATCCTAGTTGCTTTTTCATTTTCCTTTCACAAAGTTAACATGGTATCAAAAACCTAAAATATAGAACGTTCAAATCTTTGTTTATTTGTCGTTTCAATGTTCGATACATCTTCTTTTTCAAGTGGCTCTTGTAGCTCAGTTGATTAGAGCACTTGTTTCGTAAGCGAGAGGTCTTGAGTTCAACTCTCAACAAGAGCATAAGTGGTTGTAAATAATATGTTCTCTTATATTATATAACATTAGCTATAGACCTAGAGTGTATTGTATGACAAGTTATGTTCATTAATAATAATCATTAATGATAAGTTATGTTCATTGATATAATCGTTACAAGCAAGTTAACTCTTTGGGTTAAAAGTAAATAGAACAACTCATCTACTTTTCTTATATGAAAAGGAGCTTATCTATTCTTCTTAGAGTGAATTACTTATGATATTATGTTCCCAACTCCCTATTTGGTCGTTGAAGATCTATTTAGTGGCGTATCTCAGGCGTTTTGACGTCGGATTCTATCGTTTCATTCAAGGGTTCGTGGTTTTTCCTTGTTTTCGTCAGCGTGGGTATTAAGTGGTAAAGTCGAAAACCATTCTTCTTCCTCATGATAAACTATGATTAACTTATTTTCTTTACGTGCAGGAAACTTCTTTTGGAGGGAGAAAATGAGGGGAGTGTCTTACGGGGTGAGGTTCGTAATTTGGTTGGGGCACGAAAACTCCAGTGCCTCACTGAAATTTTTACGTTCTTCTAGGCGATCAGTTTTTTTTTTTTTTTGTAACCGATCGTTACATAATTAACACTATCTCACCTTATTAAAAGTATATACCTTAAGATAAATATTCCCAAGTCTCTCTCCAAAACTAGTTTAGTGGACTGCAACACAACCTTGTTGTGACGACATGAGATGATGATGTAACATACTATAATGTTCTGATATGTTATGATGATGCGATGCATTATGATACTATGATACTATGATATGTTATGATGATGATATAATATGTTGTGATGACATGAGATGTATGATGATATAACATAGTATGATGATACATCATGTTACGATAAAAACTCATGTTACAATGATATACATGTATGAGATGTCATGTTGTAGTATGATAATGAAAAGTTTTCTCATACACAACTCCTAAGTAATGTTATGAATGATAAATGTATGAAAGTTGCTGTTTGCATGTTACCTAGAATAATATGTGAATGATGTGTGGGGTTATGTCACATGAATGATTTAAGGTAAAAAAGTATAGAGATCTTATGCATATTGTATGTTCATTTACTCTAGAATACTTCCCCTTTTATGATGAGTACCGATGCATACACTATGATGATGATCATCATCATCATCTCTTGCATTATATATCCATTGCTATTCTTTTTGTTGAGATCACGTGGCCTAGCACTATCTATTGACCATGAAATGAAATTTCTCCCAATAAAATACAAGATTTCTTAGCACCTTTGTAGAACATTCTCCAAATTGCACAAATAAATTTCAAAGGATTATCCATATATCGAGAAGAAATACATGAATATCTCTATGAACGCTTCCACCATGTCAGTAAAGATGGTCATCATACATCGTTGAAATGTTGCTAGAGCATTGCAAAACCCAAAAGGCGGCATGCAAATATGGTCTTCTCATGATCTTCTAGACTAATTGTAATTTAGTTGTATCTCGAATAACCATTTAAGAAGGAATAATGTGACTTTCCAGCAACTCTATCTGAGCATTTGATCCATAAATGGTAAGGAATGGTCCTCGCATATCACTTGATTCAGTCTTTTATAATCCATACAAACTCTTCATCTATTCACTTATTCTAGTCAGGATCAACTCATTGTTCTCATTTGCCATTATTGTTATTCCTCTTTTCTTAGGAACACACTGAATAGGTTTAAATTATACTTCTAAACTTTAGAATATGTTTTAATTATGTAACGGCATTTTTAACATTTTTATTTTAGTCATTCATCCTTGAAATAGTTTCAAAATAATCTTTTCATTAGCTTCCTTATTTAAAATGAAGATGAAAAATATTTTAAAAAATGTCATATTTGAAACATAATAATATAATTTGGGAAACCAATTCATCCTCGTAATCAAGCATAAAAAAGAAACACATGAATCACATAGCTCATCTAGATATCAAAACATAAATAATAAACTTATCATGGTACCAGAGCATTATTCGGGTTGGTGGGTCTCCAACCTAACCAACTTAAAATTTTAGGGTTGGTCCAAAGGATTTTTCCAACCCAACCCGAGTACCCTCCAACTTTTTTCCATAATAAAGTTACCATAGTCTCAGAACCTTAAGGTATTGGTGGTTTGGGAGTTCGCTCGTTTGACAAATTTGGAGTTGACACGTTTTTACTTTCAAGTAGCTCTTAAAGCACGTTATTTTTGTTTTGGTTCCTAAACTATCAAAATATTTATTTTAGGTTGAAGTTTTTACTTTTTAAAAGGCCTAAATATCAAATAAATATTTTTAAAAGTTAAAGTACTATAAAATAAACTTAAAAATCAGTAATGAAGATAGAATTTACTTCGATCATATTGGATTAGGTTGGGTTTTATTTGATTTGGGTTTATCGTTTGTATAAAGATGTGTCTTTGATATGTATTTTATGATCCAATTCTATATACAATATAAACCGTAGCAGTTTTTTGCATTCTCTTCCCCTTTTCCTTATTAAAGTTTTCATGGTTTAAAAATCCTAAGATATGGTTGCTTAAGTGTTTATTCGTTTCCCAATTCTAGAATTGGTATGTTCATAGTTTTAAGTAGCCCTTGTAGTTTAGTTGGTTAGAGCACTTGTTTAGTACGTAGGAGGTCATTGAGTTCAATGCTCAATGAGAGCATTGTATCCTTCTGTAATCTAAGGAATGGTTTCACATGCAATTTTAATTGGTTTGTATTCATTAACTATAGGTCACTCCACCATAAATCTAGAGTTGCACTCTTATGTACGGTATGACAGGTCATGTTCATTGATATAATCATTACAAGCAACTCAATCTTTTACGAGTTGTTCGTAATTACAATTCGGTCAAAAGTCCATTTTACCCCTGTAATTACATCTTTTACCTTATCATTGATTCTCTAATGAACAATTTTTGAATGAGAGGGTGAGACCTCATTGTTCAAGTCCCGAAATTAGTACTTAAGAAAACAACCCATCTACTTTTCTCATATGAAAATGAGTGAATCTCATCTCGTGATATTATGTTTCTAGCTCTGTATTTGGTCAAGTTTTCAAAATGACAAACATATTGACTGAGCTACAAGAGTCATTCTCACTCATGCAAACAAAAGGACAAACACTCGCAAGCAAGAGTTCATAACTCATTCAATATTAAAATCGAGTTGCATATGATCATCAAGGAATTTATAAAAAAAGATTAAATATTTTTTAGTCCAATCTTATACACACTCTTTGAATATTTCTGGTTCTTCTTGTTCTTACCGTCAAATCTTTGATTATGGGTTTTGTTGGAAAAGTAGTATTTATTTTATTTTGTTCGGTCAACAATATTTGACGTTCTTGATGAAAAGTTGAAGTTTTTTCCTTAAATTTTTTTTTTTTTTTTTTTTTTTTTTTTTTTTTGTCGTCGTCGTCTTCTAAGACTTGTAATGACATAATAAGAATTAGTTCTTTGATTTGAAGTGGGGATATTTGAAAGGACTTTGGAAATGTCAAACAAGAATAGCCTTACGGATTCTATTTTTTTATGTTGTTTTTTTCCATTCAATAATTATGGTGTGGAACATCGTATCATTGATCTTTAGGTTTAAATTCTACTATAAACTTTAGAATATGTTTTAATTATGTAATGACATTTTTCACATTTTTATTTTAGTTATTGATCCTCGAAATGGTTTTAAAATAATATTTCATTAATTTCTTTTTTTTTTAATGAGATTGAAAAATATTAGAGACACATTTGAAACCAAGTAATATAATTTGGAGATCCAATTTATCATGGTTAGGTTATGGAGATTGATGTTTATTTATAGCTTAGTCAACTGTTACACAAAGTAAAGCTATATATGGTAAATGACATCTAAAGTAAATTGTCTAAATAATATATATAGTAAAAAGGTAAAGCTATATATAGTAAATAATTACATAAGTAATAGTTATATTTGGTAAAGTTATATATAGTAAGCTAAACTATATATATATATATATATATATATATATATATCCCTGAGAGCTTTGAAATTGTACTTTTTTTTTATGTTTTCTATATTCTCTCGAACATACTTGTAGTCATCCATTCAAATTCTTTAGCCAATATTCTCCTTGCATTTTCTCTATCCTGTTATTTGTGTTCATCTAGATCGAGTGTCTGCGTTGTTGTGCGATCCTAACAATTGGTATCAGAGCTAGGCAAAATTCATCACGATCTGTGAAGATGGAAAGTTCAAAGATTGTAATTGAGAAGTTCGATGGATCCGATTTCGGTTTCTAGAAGATGCAGATTGAAGATTATCTATCCTAAAGATCTTCACAAACCCCTGTTGGGGGTGAAGCCGGATACCATGACCACGGAGCAGTGGGAGCTCAAGGATCGACAAGCCTTAAGGCTAATCCGGTTGACGCTATCCAGAAACGTGGCGTTCAATATCATTAAGGAGAAGACAACGTCAAATCTGTTGAAGGCGCTATCGAATATGTACAAAAAACCGTCGGCTATGAACAAGGTGTAATTGATGCGAAAATTGTTCAATCTACAGATGTCTAAAGATGGATCTGTTGTTGATAATATAAATGAATTCAATATGATCGTAAGTCAACTAAGTTCGGTAGAAATTAATTTCGAGGATGAAATTAAAGCATTGATTTTGATGTCATCTTTACCCGAGTCGTGGGATACTGTTGTTGCTGCAATCAGCAATTCCCGAGGGTCTGATAAATTGAAGTTTGATGAAATTCGAGATGTAGTTCTCAGCGAAAGTATTCGCAAACGAGAAATTAGAAATTCATCTAGTAGTGCTCTCAGTGTTGACCAACGGGGAAGAAGTAAAGCGAATGGTCCAAACAAAGGGCGATCAAAATCAAAGAGCCGAGAAAAATCTCCAAAAAGACCAAATGTAACGTGTTGAAATTGTGGAGAAAAATGCCACTTCCAGACAGATTGTACAAGACCAAAGAGGGAGCAGAATCACAAATTTGGAGATGATGACGATTCTATAAATTCAGCAGAAGACATTGGGGATGCTCTAATCCTTAGTGTGGACAGTTCGATTGAATCCTGGATTTTGGATTCATGTGCAACTTTTCATTCATCTCCAAATAAAAAGTTGTTCCAGAATTTCAAGTATAGAAATTTTGAGAGGTGTATCTTGCTGACAACAAAGATTTAAAGATTAAAGGAAAAGTGGATGTCGGCATAAAAACTCCTGCAGGAAATCAGTGAACATTAAAGAATGTCAGATATATTCCTCGTCTCAAGAAGAACCTAATCTCTATTAGTCAATTGGACAGCATAGGTTATGCAACAGAGCTAGGGAAGAGGTCGTGGAAGATTATGAAGGGTGCTATGATGGTTGCACGTGGCATAAAATCTGGAACTTAATACACCACTGCAAGGTGTATGAACATGGCTGCTGTTGCTGAGAGTGCTTCAAATTCAAGTCTATGGCACAATAGACTTGGACATATGAGCGTGAAAGGAATGAAGATTCTAGCTGCGAAAGGAGTTTTAGAAGGTCTGAAATCTGTTGATGTGGGTCGTTGTGAGAACTACGGTATGAGCAAGCAGAAACGAATTAGCTTCACAAGGACTGCTAGATAATTGAAGTAAGTGCAGTTGGAAATGATCCGTACAGATGTGGAGCAAGGTTCCAAGATAATGAAGCAAGTGGGAGCTGAGCTTGAGTTGTAGGGAAACTCACCTAGTAATTTTGTAGCAGATACTCATGAAACTCCTAAGACTACTACTGAGGAACCAAATGTGGAGCAACGTTCCAAGACCACGAAGCAAGTGGGAGTTGAGCTTGAGTTGTAGGGAAATTCACCTAGTGATGTTGTAGCAGATACTCATGAAACTCCTGAGACTACTGCTAAGGAACCAAATGTGGAGCAAGGTTCCAAGACCACGAAGCAAGTGGGAGTTGAGCTTGAGTTGTAAGGAAACTCACCTAGTGATGGATACTCATTAAACTCCTGAGACTACTGCTGAGGAACTAGATGTGGAGCAAGGTTCCAAGACCACGAAGCAAGTGGGAGTTAAGCTTGAGTTGCAGGGAAACTCACCCAGTGATGTTGTAGCAGATACTCATGAAACTCTTGAGACTACTGCTGAGGAACCAGATGTGGAGCAAGGTTCCAAGACAACAAAGCAAGTGAGAGTTGAGGTTGAGTTCCGAAAAAAATCACTTAGTGATGTTGTAGCATATACTCAAAAAACTCCTGAGACTGTTGCAGAGGAATCAGCAGTAAAGCAAGTGACACCTGAACCGGTGTTGAGAAGATCATCCAGTACTATCAGAGTACCAGATATGTATGTACCTTCATTACACTATCTGCTACTGATGAAAGGGAACCAGAGCCCTTTGATGAGGCCCTACAGTTGGAGGATACAACCAAGTGGGAGCAAGCCATAGATGATGGGATGTCTAGGCTTCAAAAATGCGTTGTACTAAGGCTGAGTACGTGGCAATAGCTGAAGCTTGAAAGGAGACGATATGGATGACTGACTATCTGGAAGAATTGGATAAGAAACAACACGAAAAGATTCTTTATATTGATAGTCAGAGTGTCATACAGTTGGTGAGGAACCCGGTCTATCATTTAAAGACAAAACACAGAAGGCCATACCATTTCACTTGCAAGTTAGTGAAAGATGATGATGTGTGTGAAGAAGATAGAGAGTGCAAAGAATCTAGCAAACATGTTGACAAAAATGTGTTGATGTTGGAATATTGAGGTTGTGCAAAGCTTCCATTGGTATGGTGCAGTGAAGATACTCATAGTCGTTTGAGAATGAAAACTAGATCAATCTACAAGTGAGAGAACTGTTAGGTTATGGAGTCTGATGCTTATTTATAGCTTAGTCTACCGTATACCTAGTAAAGCTATATAGGGTAAATGACATCTAAAGTAAATTGTCATAAATAGTAAATAGCTATGTATAGTAAAAAGCTATATATGGTAGATAGTTCAGCCAGAGCTTTGAGAATGTACTTTCTATATTCTTTGTATTCTCTCTTGCTATACATACTTGGAGTCATCAATACAAATCCTTTAGCCAATATTCTCCTTGCATTTTCTCCATCTTGTTTTTTGTGTTCATCTTGATCGAGTGTGTGCGTTGTTGTGCGATCCTAACAATCATCATAGTTCATACAGACATCAAAACATAATAATAAAGTTATCGTGGTATCAGAACCTTAATCGAGCTGCTGGGTCTCCAAGTTAACTAACCTGAAATTTCAAAGTTGGTCCAAAGGATTTTTTACCCAACTCGAGTACGCTCCTACTTTTTTCATAATAAAGTTAGGATGGTATCAAGACTTTAAAATATTGGTTGTTCTCACTATCAGTCGAAATGTGTAGATACCTTTTCCATCACCTGTTAGCTCTGTCCACCACGGGTTAGCGACATAAAGTGCGAATAAAAGTTTATCGGTACATTTTCTTCGACAACTGAACTATCATCACCGTTCTTGAAAGTCAGTGTCATGTACTTGCTTATGGAATGATTGCTTCAAAGAATCATCCTCAAGAATGACAAGATTGGCTTCTTAGCTTTTAGAAAGTAACCATTTTATTTGACGTGAAATTAAGCTTGTTTTAAGGTTCTAAAATACATACTTAAAAGTTTTCCCATTAATTTATTAAATTGAACTAATAAATAACTTCTTTTTTTTTTTTTTTTTTTTTTTTTTTTTTTTTTTGTTTGTTTGTTTTTAGTTTAGTTTAGTTTAATGACTATAAATGAAGTTCAGAATAAATAAACAAGATAGAATTTACTTTAATATTGAATTAGGTTATGCTTTCGAGTAAAAATAAAAATGAGTATTTTGCTTATTTTCTCGTTTGTATAAAGAAGTCTAGTTAGTTTGTATTTTATGATCCGATTCTTTGTATAATGTTAACTGTAATAGTCTTTTACAATCTCTTTTTTGTTTTCCTTGTAGCTTAGTTGGTTAGAGTATTTATTTAATAAGTGGGAGGTATTGAGTTCAACTCTCGACAAGAGCATTATTTATATAAGGTATGACATCAAATTTTAATTTTTTTTTGTTTATTTGTCGTTTAACGTTCTATATATCCTCTTCTTCAACTGGCTCTTGTAGCTCAGTTGGTTAGAGCACCCGTTTAGTAAGCGGGAGGTCTTAGTTCAACTCTCAACAAGAGCATTATTTACCGTTTAAAAAGTATTTAACTAAGGTATGACATCAATTTTTAATTTTTTTTTTTTTTGTTTATTTGTCGTTTAACGTTCTATACATCCTCTTCTTCAAGTGGCTCTTGTAGCTCAGTTGGTTAGAGCACCCGTTTAGTAAGCGGGAGGTCTTGAGTTCAACTCTCAACAAGAGCATTATTTACTATTTAGAAAGTATAGTATTTTTTTTGTTTATTTGTCGTTAAACATTCTATACATCCTCTTCTTCAAGTGACTCTTGTAGTTTAGTTGGTTAGAGCACCCGTTTAGTAAGTGGGAGGTCTTGAGTTCAACTCTCAATAAGAGTATTATTTATTGTTTATAAAGTAGTAATTAATTTTTTTTGTTTATTTGTCGTTCAACGTTCGATACATCCTCTTCTTCAAGTGGCTTTTGTAGCTCAGTTGGTTAGAGCACCCGTTTAGTAAGCGGGAGGTCTTGAGTTCAACTC
Source organism: Cucurbita pepo subsp. pepo (assembly GCF_057944985.1). Taxonomy (NCBI): domain Eukaryota; kingdom Viridiplantae; phylum Streptophyta; class Magnoliopsida; order Cucurbitales; family Cucurbitaceae; genus Cucurbita; species Cucurbita pepo. The sequence goes on from NC_141815.1 coordinate 6,657,558, forward strand.
TCAACAAGAGCATTATTTACCGTTTAGAAAGTATTTAACTAAGGTATGACATCAATTATTTATTTTTTTTTGTTTATTTGTCGTTAAACGTTCTATACATCCTCTTTTTCAAGTAGCTCAATTGGTTAGAGCACCTGTTTAGTAAGCGGGAGGTCTTGAGTTCAACTCAACAAGAGCATTATTTATATTGTTTATAAAGTACATAACTCAGTATGTATCTGTAAACTAAGAACCAAGTCTCAAGTGTCTGGAAAGGAGTAATAGCGTATAACCATGGTATCATGGTAGAGCTTTATTCGGATAGCGTATAACCATGGTATCATGGTAGAGCTTTATTCGGATAGCGTATAACCATGGTATCATGGTAGAGCTTTATTCGGAACATCATTTATAACGTAAACTTCGAGTTGCTGGGTGTAACGACCCTAAAACAATGAAAAAATGTACGTGTTTAAATACGAAATACTGTTATAACGTAAACTTCGAGTTGCTGGGTGTAACGACCCTAAAACAATGAAAAAATGTACGTGTTTAAATACGAAATACTGAAATTTAGAGAAAATAAAAACAAATACAAAATAATTTAAAACAATTAGTGTTTAAATACGAAATACTGAAATTTAGAGAAAATAAAAACAAATACAAAATAATTTAAAACAATTAGTGTTTAAATACGAAATACTGAAATTTAGAGAAAATAAAAACAAATACAAAATAATTTAAAACAATTAGTGTTTAAATACGAAATACTGAAATTTAGAGAAAATAAAAACAAATACAAAATAATTTAAAACAATTAGTGTTTAAATACGAAATACTGAAATTTAGAGAAAATAAAAACAAATACAAAATAATTTAAAACAATTAGATGCAAAACAACATATTCTAACTTAAGACTATGAATTTATATGAGTCTACCCTATGCACGTGCCACAGTCTCTGCTCGCGATGTCGCCGCCTCCGTACAAGTGCGCCTTACCTTTACCTGAAAAATGATCGCCGCCTCCGTACAAGTGCGCCTTACCTTTACCTGAAAAATGATGTGGCACACGACCTGAGTATTTCGAAGAATACTCCGTAAGTGGTCCTACTAAAGGGGGCCATGCAAATGCAAACACATGCAATGATGATTTAGGGACCTATCTCTAATCATCATAAGGGTGGCCTTCAGTCTCGGACAAATTTGATGTGTAGTACTTTCCTATACACGATTCACACGTGCGAGTGTGAATCCCAAGGGCGCTCGCACACCCCCTGGACCCTTTGGTCAAGCTAATCTGTAGTGACGTCTAGAGGTCAGCGGAACTCCATAGTGTCATGCGCCTCATGAACACCCTCATCTGTGCGCATTCGCACTCATCATCATACTGTGCGCGTCCGCACTCATCATCTCTAGGAGAAGTAGCCCTATGCTTATGAACATACAATATGCATGAGGTCCCTCTAAATCCATCATAATGTGTCTTCTAACACAACCCTCAATCTCATCTCTTTGTTACTCTAGGTAACACATACTCTGGATATTTATATTAATATCATTTTCATGTTCTTAGGGTTGTGTCCTATGTCAATCTAACGACATGATGCAATATGTCACTAATTATCATATAGCATGCTCAATATGGAAAACATCATCATATTAAGGTAAACGTCACGCAATTATCATACTCATCATATTCCCATAAAGTGCATCAAGCATATCAAGTACGTCATTCATCAAAATATATATATATATACTACGCACATCATCAAGCATCATAAAACAATTCCATATCTTCTTAATGTGTGTTTCCCTTTTCTTTTTATTTTAATTATTACCACAATTATTTTGGTCAATTTTAATAGATTTTTGAATGGCACATATAATCAATTCCATATTTCTCATTTTTTTACCTCTTTATATTTTATTTGTTTTTTCACAAATCTTCATTTTTGTACCTTGCTAATTTTTTTTCACAAAATCTTCCATTTTATCCCGTATTTACTTTCTATCTTCAATTTTTTTTTCTGTATTTTTTTTTTTTTCTTTTAATTCTGTTGATAAATATTGGTCTCATTATTCTTGTTATCTAGTTTTATAACCTAACATGCTAATTAAAATCTAAATGACTGGGTAATAGATATGAATAATTAGATAAAAGAAAATGAAATCTGAGACCTAATTTCTTGTAACACTATTGAGTATATGAAAATCTAATTTCTTGTAACACTATCGAATATATGAAAAGGAGATCTGAACAATGACTCACCTTAATAACAAAGCAAGATCTCACTCCAATTAAATCTCCAAGATCTGTCTCTCCACTTAAATCTCCAGCTCTAGCCATAGATCTTGATGTTGGTATTTTTTTCCTTTTTTTTTTTTTAATTGTTGCAGGAACCATCCATGCATCCTCGATTCTGAATTTTGACTCACGAGTTGGTTGAGGAGAGATAGTTGGGAGAGGAATGACCAATTGGTTGAGGAAAAATAATTGGGAGAGGGAGGAGGGTCAGTGGACAATGGTTTAGGGAAAATTATTATTTTTATTTTTTTTTTTTTTTTTTTTTTTTTTTTTTTTTTTTTTGTATGTTGTTACATTATATACCCCTAAAAGAAACTTTCGTCCTCGAAAGTCTCAAACTCTAGGATTAACTCAGGGTATTTCTCTCTTATTTTGTCTTCACGCTCCCACGTGGCCTCTTCGGTGTGATGATTTCACCACAACACCTTAATGAACACAATGTTTCTATTGCGTAACGCTTTTACTTCTCGTGCTAAGATTCTTATTGGTTTTTCCTCCTAACTCAGATTTTCATTGAGCTTTTACTTCTCGTGCTAAGATTCTTATTGGTTTTTTCTCATAACTCAGATTTTCATTGAGTTGGAGTGGTTTCTAGTATATTACATGGATAGGGTCCGTAATGTACTTCTCCAGCATCGACACGTGAAATACATCGTGAACTTCTAAGAGGGCGGGAGGTAGGGCTAACCTATACGCTACTGGACCAATTCACTTGAGGACCTCGAATGGTCCAATGCATTCTAGATTCTTAATTTTGATTGACGAGTTGGTGATGAGAGATAGTTGAGGAGGAAGGAGGGGTTAGTAGAGAATAGTTCATGAAAAATTATTATTTTTATTATTTAATTATTAATTATTAATTATTAATTATTGTCATTAACATTATTTTACACTGGTCTGTTAAGAATATTTAATATTAAATTATAGTTTATTATATATATCATATTTAATATTTTATTATAGACAAATATCAAAATATTTGCCTTCTTACCTTTAGGTCTCTTTCCATTTATTGTTCTTTCCCTTTATTATTATTCTCATCACCTTCTAATTTATTTGATTATAAATAAATAATTTTTTTCAGGGGTGGATTAGGCAAACATTCTCAAAGTTTCCAACCTAACCAACCTGAAATTTTAAGATTGACCCAAAGGATTTTTCCAACCCAACTCGAGTACCCTCCAACTTTTTTCCATAATAAAGTTACCATAGTCTCAGAACCTTAAGGTATTGGTGGTTTGGGAGTTCGCTCGTTTGACAAATTTGGAGTTGACACGTTTTTACTTTCAAGTAGCTCTTAAAGCACGTTATTTTTGTTTTGGTTCCTAAACTATCAAAATATTTATTTTAGGTCGAAGTTTTTACTTTTTAAAAGGCCTAAATATTAAATAAATATTTTTAAAAGTTCAAGTACTATAAAATAAACTTAAAAATCAATAATAAAGATAGAATTTACTTAGATAATATTGGATTAGGTTATCGTTTGTATAAAGATATGTCTTTGATTTGTATTTTATGATCCAATTATGATCCAATTCTATATACACTATAAACTGTAGCAGTTTTTTTTGCATTCTCTTCCCCCTTTTCCTTATTCGTTTCCAGATTCTAGAATTGGTATGTTTATACTTTCAAGTAGCTCTTGTAGCTTAGTTGGTTAGAGCACTTGTTTAGTACGCGAGAGGTCATTGAGTTCAACTCTCAATGAACAACATTATTTCCTACAATAATCTAAGAAATGGTTTCACATACAATTTTAATCCCAGTTGCTTTTTCATTTTCCTTTCACAAAGTTAATATCATATCATATAGCACGTTCAAGTCTTTTGTTTATTTGTCGTTTCAATGTTCGATACATTTTCTTTTTCAAATGGCTCTTGTAGTAGCTCAGTTGGTTAGAGCACTTGTTTCGTAAGCGAGAGTTCTTGAGTTCAACTCTCAACAAGAGCATAGCATAGGTGAGAGGTCTTGTCCTAAAATGTTTTAGATATATTCACCTAGGAGCAACGTGGCGGAGATTCGAGAGTCGTCCGAGAACGGTAAACCAAACTTCTGACGATCTTAACTCGCCCCGTAGTCAAGCAAAAAAAATACCACCCGGAATATGTGAATAGAGATTATGAGTGTGTTGGGTGAAATACTGTTTTTATGTGAATAGAGATGCATGCTAGTACCTTTGTTATGAGTGTTTTTATGTGAATAGAGATGCATGCTAGTACCTTTGTTATGAGTGTTTTTATGTGAATAGAGATTAGCTTGGATTGCATGCATGCTAGTACCTTTGTTATGAGTGTTTTTATGTGAATAGAGATTAGCTTGGATTGCATGCATGCTAGTACCTTTGTTATGAGTGTTTTTATGTGAATAGAGATTAGCTTGGATTGCATGCATGCTAGTACCTTTGTTATGAGTGTTTTTATGTGAATAGAGATTAGCTTGGATTGCATGCATGCTAGTACCTTTGTTATGAGTGTTTTTATGTGAATAGAGATTAGCTTGGATTGCATGCATGCTAGTACCTTTGTTATGAGTGTTTTTATGTGAATAGAGATTAGCTTGGATTGCATGCATGCTAGTACCTTTGTTATGAGTGTTTTTATGTGAATAGAGATTAGCTTGGATTGCATGCATGCTAGTACCTTTGTTATGAGTGTGTTGGGTGAAATACTGTTTTTATGTGAATAGAGATTAAGATTGATTGTTATGAGTGTGTTGGGTGAATTATCTGAGTGCTGCTTGTATGCTTTAAGCTTCCACCATACGCATGCATGCGTTTAATTTATGTTGGAATTGTGTATTCCGCGTTCCGGGTGCTTGATGGATGAGTTCGTTCCATTGAGCGCAAACTTCATGTTCTGGGTGCTTGATGGAGGTCATCGCCCCGTTGAGCCGGTATGCCTAGTTTGCATGAATTATATATTATAATATTAGAAGACGGTTGCATGCACACTTTGTTATTTTCTAGGACCCATTTCTATGATAAGCCTAGGGAATTGTTGTTAGGAGCGATAAGTCGCTCTAGCCAGACTTAATCTTCCCCTAAGAACTTAACGGATTACCACGTCAACGAGGTACCTCAAGAGTTTCATAGATTGCTAGGGTGAGAACGGTATCTATAGCTTCGTGGGAGAACCAAGGGTTCCTGACCAGTCCTTACTGCTCTTAGCCATTTCGCATGGGAAATGTGTCCCCACGCCGTACAGCCCATTAGCTGCATGGGAATGGGTTGGGTCGCACCCCCCATAGGGGGAGTATATGAGCTTAGGGGTATTCAGCACACCCCTAGGCTAGATATCATGTAGTCCCAGATAGCCATGTTGAGGTAGCGCCTCATGGAGAGATACCGACCATATCAGTTTGGTGTAAGGAACCTCTAGGTGTCTAATGAAAGGACGATGAACTGGTGAAACCCAAGGGGCAAGCTCCAAGTGACTAAGATTAGAACCAGATGTCCTAGAACCGAATTAGGAGACCGTGGGAACCTGTTAAGTTAGGATGCGAAGAGAGCCTACAAGTAGGTGGCTTACTGAGTATAAATTTTTATACTCATCCTTGGTATGTTTTCCTTTTTCATAACTCATTCAAGATTAAAATCAAGTTGCATATGATCATCATGTGAAATATTAATATTTTCAAGGAATTTATAAATAATAAAAAAATTAAATATTTCTTAGTCCAGTCTTATACAAACTCGGAATATTTCTTGTTCTTCTTGTTCTTGCCATCAAATCTTTGATTATGGGTTTTGTTGGAAAAGCGATATTTGTTTTATTATTTTGTTTTGTTTACAACATTTTAGGTTCTTGATGAAAAATTGAAGCCTTTTTCTTAATATATATATCACTCGGCCGTAGCTTTAAAAATGTAGTTTCTATATATATAAAGAAGTCTCTTTGATTTGTATTTTATGATCCGATTCTTTGTATAATGTTCACTCTAATAGTCTTTTACATTCTCTTTTCCATTTTCTGTATTAAAGTTTTCATGGCATCAGTTTGGCGATTCTCAAATTGGTATGTTTTTAATTTTATGTAGCTCTTGTAGCTTAGTTGGTTAGAGCACTCGTTTAGTAAGCAGGAGGTCTTGAGTTTAACTCTCAACAAGAGCATTGCTTTCAATTCATATGTCCTTTAGATATATTTTGTCAATATTTGACTATCTTATTTGGCTCGATATTATCCTTATATTAATATTATATGGAAAGGAGTAACCTAAATGATGGGTGGAAAGAACAATATATGGAAAAATAGTAAACTATAATTTAGTACCAAATATCCTTAACAGGTTGTATCTCGAATAACCATTAAGAAGCAATATTGTTATCTCTCTTTTCTTAGGAACACACGGAATATCTATTTACCACTCAATAGTGTGAATAGATCTAAAAAGATCGAAGTTCAATCTTCATTGATATTCACAACAACGTTTAAATAGGATACAATAGGAACACACGGAATATCTATTTACCACTCAATAGTGTGAATAGATCTAAAAAGATCGAAGTTCAATCTTCATTGATATTCTATTTACCACTCAATAGTGTGAATAGATCTAAAAAGATCGAAGTTCAATCTTCATTGATATTCACAACAACGTTTAAATAGGATACAAGCTACCAACTAATACCTACAAATAAGGAACATATAAACTAACTAAATATTAAGAATAAAATAAAAATAAGGAATATCTAAATGTATTTCATAACTAATATATCTTCAAATATTAACTGATTACGAATATCTTGAATAATTCAAACTAGCAATAAGTTGCACTAAAATCCGACAGAAAAATAGTAAAAGACGTCACATTTGAAACATAATAATATAATTTCGGAATCCAATTCATCCTTCTAATCAAGCATAAAAAAGAAACACATAAATCACATACTTCATCCAGATATCAAAACATAAATAATAAAGTTATCATGGTATCAGAGCTTTATTCGGGTGCTTCGGGTGCTGGGTCTCCAACCTAACCAACTTGAAATTTTAGGATTGGCCCAAAAGATTTTTCCAACCCAACCCGAGTACCCTCCAATTTTTTTTCCTTAATAAAGTTATCATGGTATCAGAACCTTAGGGTATTGGTGGTTTGGGAGTTCGCTCGTTTGACAAATTTGGAGTTGACACGTTTTTACTTTCAAGTAGCTCTTAAAGCACGTTATTTTTATTTTGGTTCCTAAACTATCAAAATATTTATTTTTGGTTGAACTTTACAGTTTTTTATTTAATTATTTTTATCGTTTTACTTTTTAAAGGCCTAAATATCAAATAAATATTTTTAAAAATTATCTGTATTTTATGATCCAATTCTATAGACAATATAAACTATAGCCGTCTTTTGCATTCTTTTTCATGTTTTCCTTATTAAAGTTTTGATGTTTATTCGTTTACAGATTCTAGAATTGGTATGTTTATAGCTTCAAGTAGCTCTTGTTAGCTCAGTTGGTTAGAGCACTTGTTTAGTACTCAGGAGGTCATTGAGTTCAACGCTCAATGAGAGCTTTGTTTCCTTCAATAACCTAAGAGAAATAGTTTTACATCAAGTCTTTGTTTATTTGTCGTTTCAATGTTCGATACATCTTCCTTTTCAAGTGGCTCTTATAGCTCAATTGGTTAGAGCACCTGTTTAGTAAGCGGGAGGTTTTTTGAGTTCAACTCTCAACAAAAGCATTATTTTTGTTTATAAATCTAATAAATAGATTATTTACGGTTGAGTAATTTTTTTTTTTTTTTTTTTTTGTTTATTTGTTGTTCAACGTTTGATACATCCTATTCTTCAAGTGGCTCTTGTAGCTTAGTTGGTTAGAGCACTTGTTTCGTAAGCGAGAGGGCTTGAGTTCAACTCTCAATAAGAGCATAGGTGGTTATAAATAATATTTTGTGGTTATAAATACTATGTTCATTCTTATAATGATATGTTAGGGTAAATTATTATTGATTCTCTAATGAACAATGAGGTCTCACCGTCTCATTGCTTATTAAAGTTTTCATGGCATCAGTTTGGTGATTCTCAAATTGGTATGTTTTCAATTTCATGTTGCTCTTGTAGTTTAGTTGGTTATAGCACCCGTTTAATAAGCAGAAAGTCTTGAGTTCAACTCTCAACAAGAGCATTATTAATTTATTATTTACCATTTAAAAAGTAAAGGTATAAGGTATAACATTAATTTGATTTAGTAATTTTTTTTTTTTATTTGTTGTTTCAACGTTCGATACATCATTTTCTTCAAGTGGCTCTTGTAGCTCAGTTGGTTAGAGCACCTGTTTAGTAAGTGGGAGTTCTTGAGTTCAACTCTCAAGTATTATTTTTTGTTTATAAATCTAACAAAACTGAATTATTTACCTTTTAAGTAATTAATTTTTTTTTTTGTTTATTTGTCGTTCAAAGTTAGATACATTGTCTTCTTCAAGTGGCTCTTGTAGCTCAGTTGGTTAGAGCACCCGTTTAGTAAGCGGGAGGTCTTGAGTTCAACTCTCAACAAGAGCATTGTTTTTGTTTATAAATCTAACAAATGGATTATTTATTGTTTATAAAGTACATGTCTAGGGTATAACATTAATTTGATTTAGTAATTAATTTTTTTGCAAATTAATTTTTTTTTTCGTTTCAACGTTCGATACATCCTCTTCTTCAAGTGGCTTTTGTAGCTCAGTTGGTTAGAGTATTTGTTTCGTAAGCGAGAGGTCTTGAGTTCAACTTTCAATAAAGAGCATTGCAATCAATTTATATACACTAATATTCTCAAGCACAAAGTTGATGATATATGAGAATAACTCATTTACTTTTTTTATATGGAAAGGAGTAACTCCGTTCGTGGTTTTTCTTTGTTTTCGCCCGCGGGTATTAGGTGGTAAGGTCAAAAACCGTTCTTTTTCCTCGTGGTATACTATGATTAACTTATTTTCTTTTTGTGCTGGCAACTTCTTTTGGAGGGAGTGAATGAGGGGAGCGTCTTACGGGGTGAGGTTCAGGATTTGATTGGGCACGAAAACTATCATTGGTAGAACCTTCTCCAAATTGCACAAATAAGTTTCAAAGGATTATCCATAAACCCTTCCAGCATGTCAGTAAAAATGACCATCATACATCGTTGAAATGTTGTTCGAGCATTGCAAAACCCGAAAGGCATTCGTCTAAAGGAAAAAAATTTCATACGGGCATATAAATGTGGTCTTATCATGATCTTCTGGACTGATTGTAATTTGGTTGTATCTCGGATAACAAACATAATGTAATTTTCCAGCAAGTCTATCAAGCATTTGATCAATGAATGATAAGGAATGGTCATCGCGTATCACTTTAAGATCAAAGAGAAGAGAGAAAGTAGATAGTGCTAGAATTAGATTACCTCTTAAGATCAAAGATCTAGACTCCACGCAATAACATAATAATAGAATTAGATTACCTCTTAAATCAAAGATCTAGACTCCACGCAATCTACCACACATGTATGAACGTGGACCAAACACATGACGTGACCTTTAGATCTTCAGTCTAACACTCTCCCAACTGAGCTATCCCCGCTTAGCAATGACCTAACATAGTCAATCGAGTACAAAACTGTTTTTGACCTCTTTAATACTTTTAAAATTAATACAAAAAATAGACGAGTACAAAACTCACTCTTTACGATCGAACACGTGACCTTCAGATCTTCAGTCTAACGCTCTCCCAACTAAGCTATCCCCGCTTAACAATGACCTAACATAGTCAATCGAGTACAAAACTGTTTTCGACCTCTTTAATACTTTTCAAATTAATACAAAAAACAGTCGAGCACAAAACTCACTCTTTTCGTTAAATTACGAAGTCTTGATTTTTTTTTTTTTAAACGTGCACTGAGCGTCGATAAAACATGAGACCTTCGAACTTTCCAACTAAGCTATCCCCGCATAACCCTAATTAATGTATCCAATTGAGTATAAAACTATTTTTGAACACTTAAATTAATAAAATTAATATAAAAGAAAATACTCAACATGGATCAAACACGCAACCTTCAAATTTTTAGTTTAACACAAAAGTAGGTTGTGACCTCCACACGCAGACAGATAAGATAGTGATCCTCAAGTGGTGCCCATCTGACCACGTGAGGGCCAAGAAAGATAAGTGTCATGATGCGACCAAGGAAAATAGTGCATCATCCAAACCAAGTAGAGTGTGCAGTAAAGCCATGGTTGGGCATATACAAGATTGTAAGCAACAATTAGACAAGAGTCATAGAAATAAGCCCAAAGAAGGTCAAGTAGGGCCCTAGACCATGACCTCAAAAGTTGGGCTCCGGCTTGAGTCTCAACACGTGACTTTAGAGTTAAGTTTGCCTACCTGAAAGATGAAAACTCGCTAAATTTGATGTCAATCAAACGCCTTACAGACACTGTACCGAGGTTGTATGACTGTTTGCCAAAATCATATCTACGTCATACCAATGTAATATAGAGAGAGGCATTCATCTCTCCACCACCCTAAGACACATACATGTGTCATAGTGTGGGTGAGCGTGGGTGAGCATTACAAGATGAGCGTTTTGGGCATCTTCTTTTGATAATAGATTTTCAAGGACAACACGTATGTAACTCATAAGTTGGATGTTCGTTTTGGGCATCTTCTTTTGATAATAGATTTTCGAGGACAACACATATGTAACTCATAAGTTGGATGTTGGTGTATGGGACTGCTTCCAGTATAATATTCATAAATAACTCAACATAGACACAGGAAGGTTCATGTCTCCATAGTATTTGGATGGATGGATGTTCAAGGTATCCAGATGATAAAATCGACTCACGAGTCAGTTTTTGATAAGTATGTCCGAGTGAGTAGAGAGGGTCGACTCATGACTCTGAATTAAACTGATAAGTGGAGTATATATTTTTCCCACTTACAAATATTTATTTCCTAACAAATGAGAAAAAAGGAAAAACAACAATATTTTGTCCGAAGTTCGATAGCAAGTCAAACCCGAAACCCGAACCAAGATCAAGACTCGAGACAATGCATAAAATAAAATGGAGAGAGTGTGAAGATCACAATCCACTAAGGCCAATAATCTTATACACAATTAGTTGGGAGAGCTCCTAAGTCAATTGCCAAATGGCTTCCCACCTTAAATAAAGGAAGAAGCCAATTGTTTCCAATTGTACTGCAAGGATTGGTATACACTTATATTCTCCCTGGTTTCAGAGCTCCATCAATGAACATCTCGACTCCGAAACAGACTGCTATGAAGCTGTTGCATCTGATTTAGCTCGTTTTGTGTCCGGGGAAGAAGAGTTACCTTCACTCGATTCAATCGCTTCTCTTTCATGTGCCTTCTGCTTCCTACTTGCAGCGGGCGAACCATCTTCTCGAGCGCCCTCAGCGTTCTCCGTGGTCATACCAGCTGCAACATGACCTTGTTCTGAATTTTCGGGTTGATCATTAGGACGAGGCATATTCTCGAGGATCGACGATGAGGTCTTTAGCTTGCTTTCCATCTTTCGTTGTTGCTCAAACATCTCCTGTAGGTACTTACCTTGTTCTTCAATTCGTAATTGTAAATTCCTTTGGATCTGCATAAGTTTACAGAATAAGAATATTTAGAAAACTCCAGGCAAAAACCGACTTCGACTGAACGAGAAACCGACTTCGACTCAAACGTAATGAACCTTCAAAAGCAAACAAAATGCAGACCTCGAGTTGTTCATGGAGCCGCTTCTGAACCTCCATTTGCAAACGCAAAGCTTCAGTTATTCCCATACTCCTGAATTGTGCACAAAGGAGTTCAGCACTAAGACCATTCCCAAGAATTTATGTTCACAATTTCAGTTTCTAAACCTAATAAGCTTGGGATTTGAGTATTTACTACACAGTAACATCATTTTTTGTGTAGAAGAAATGAAAAATAACCACTGAAGCTTGTTTCTTTAGTAGCATACAGTATGCAATCTTATGATATCAGCAAATTTAGCAACAAAATGTCATAGCTAGCTCAGAGAGTCGATTTAAACTTTCGAAAAAATAAAGAAATTGCCTCAGTTAATTTGTCCGATGCTAGTTACTTTTAAGTTGGGTGCCTGATTTTACCACTTATTCAAGCTTAGACGAGGATGAACTTGAAAATTCCCTATTGTTATGTGAGATCTCACTTAGGTTGAAGAGGGGCACAAAGCATTCCTTAATAAGGGTGTGGAAACTTCTCCCTAGCAAACGTGTTTTAAAACCTTGAGGGGAAGCCCGGAAGGGAAAGCCCAAAGAGGCAGTATCTGTTAGCGGTGGGTTTGTGCTGTTACAAATGGTATCAGAACTAGACACTGGGCGGTGTGCCAACGAGGACGTTGAGCCCCCAAGGGGGGTGGATTGTGAGATCCCACGTTGGTTGGAGAGGGGAACTAAGCATTCCTTATAAGGGTGTAAAAACCTCTTCCTAGCAGACGCGTTTTAAAATTTTGAGGGGAAGCCCGGAAGGAAAAGCCCAAAGAGGACAATATCTGCTAGCGGTGGGCTTGGCGGTTACATATTATTTGTCTTGATTACATCTAAGATACAAAAGTAGAGCCACTGAAATTAATTACAAATGACTTCCAGCCTTAATGGCATCACGGCTCAAGAGAAGGAAGAGGACTTTTACAAACTGGTTTCATGGAAATGATCTGAAAACTGAGAAATATAAAGAATTTGGGATGCTTCCACCGCTTTAGACTAGTTACTTTTTCTTCTAAGTATTTTTCCTAGGGGATGGTAGAGATGTCCATGAGGCGGGGTGGGGATTTCCTGCAGGGAATTCACGGGAATGGGGTTCCTCGCGGGGATTTAGAGGGCGGGAATTGGGGGAAAACGGAAACAGTGAATATAATCTCATCCTCCATCTAAACGGGGAATCCCCGCTCCGCGGGTTAAAATGGACATCTCTATTAGAAAACATGCCTTTCAAAATTAGCAAAGAAAAAAACATCAAAACATACTAAATGTTTCAAATTTTATGATTCAAACTCCGCACTCCCACTGTAAAAACGAATAAGCCAGAAGAAAATGCAGCCACACAAGAAAACATATATATTAGAAGGGAAACAATTGCTTACGTTTTCAAGTCAAGAGACTTCATTTCCTCAATATGATTTATTTTTTTCCCTGAAGATCCTGAACAGAGGAAAAATGAATTCAACCATCGATCAGGCGGTTTTATGTTCAACAAAGATAACGACAACGATGATAAAGAAGGTAATGAAGTAAACGAACAAAGAGAAGGGAAACAGTCACCGATACAACAAAGAGAAGGGAAACAGTCACCGATACCTTCTGATGACTCCGGTTTATATCTGGCAGTTCTATATTTCTGACATTTGAATCATAATAAAGCTTAGAAATAAGCATGCCGAGTGAAACCGTATAAGAATCGGAAAAAAATGATGCGTACCTGTAGGTGGCTTTTGACATGATAAATGGTGAGGCCTTCAACATTCATAAGCTTTAAGACACCCTTAGGAGTTGCATCTGTCCATTAAACTATAGAGTCAATGATTGAGAAAAATTTGCAACTTTTCAAGCGTTCTTAAACAACGGTAAACACAGATGAAAGAAAGTAATATACTTTCGCTGCCGCCTAGTTTATTGACAGCTTCTACAAATGCCTCGTGAAGCTCTGGTGTCCATCGCATCCGAGGTCGGTTAGTTGATGTTGAGAGTGAATTAGAAGAAACCGAGTGAAACTCTGCTGTAGGTACAGAGTCAACTTGATTTGTTTGGTTCTGTGGAGCATGGAAACCAGCTGATGATGATTTGAGAAACTGTAAAATTTGCACCAAGAACTTTAGGTAAAAAGTTGATGATTCTACATTTTTTTCAACAGAATAAGAATTTGAAGAAAGAAGATCGAAAATGGGTAGAACGAACGTCCATGACGTTAACACCATTAACTAACATTATAAACTATAAGTTAGCCTGCCTTTAAACAATGACATACACATCTTGTACAAAAAGCAAAGCATTTCATAGGCATCATTCACCAAGAAGACACTCGAGCATTAAAAAACGAGTACTACACACATTATCTTAAAAAGGCCAAGCACTCTAGCATTCATAACTCCAGTGGCTGTGTAGTTTAACCAGAGACCAAGTTTTTCAAAGAAACGTCAAGGGCTTGATTGAACCGTACATCAGATTTTCACGTCATATGGCTCGTAATTAGTAATTGATCCTTTCTTTGTTTAGGAATACCCTCCTCTCTTCCATTACATCTCATTGAATGATCAGAACCAGTTTAGCCACATTTTCATTAATTTCGAGTTTTCGGGTATAGGTACTCTTCTAATGTCATTTTGATTGTGAGATCCCATATCGATTGGAGAGAGGAACGAGTGCCAACAAGGACACTGCGCCCCGAAAGGGGGAGGATTCCCACATCGGTTGGAGAGAGGAACGAAGCATTCTTTATAAGGGTGTGGAAACCTCTCCCTAGCAGACACGTTTTAAAAACCTTGAAGGGAAGCCCAAAAGGGAAAGCTCAAAGAGGTCAATATCTACTAGCGGTGGGCTTAGGCCGTTACATTGATTTAGTTCCCTCTCTCTTTCTTTCCTTTGTTTATTCCCTTTCATCCTTCCTTTTTAAGTCCCATACATTTTATAGGCAGAATCTAACCTGTTTTTTGTTGAGCAAACATACCCACGAAGAGAAATACACTACGGAAGAGTAAGATCGGGCATAAAAAAACGAAAGAACGAACCAACCTCTGGTTTAGGATCTCCTCCATTACCATCAGAAAAAATCTCATTCCAATTTGGCTCCAAAGCATCATCCACAGAAATAAACTGATCAGCCCAATCAGGCCAATCATTCCTCTTATCTTGTTCATCTGCCATTAACACACCAGCAATGCTTTGCGCTTGACCATTCTGGTCAGGAACATTCTCAGAAAAATCAAGCAAACCCTGAAGGGTATCATCACTCCAAGATGCATTATTCTCATTTAAGTCATTAGTCACCACTTCTGAATGGGAAGAATCTCGAGGAGCCAACAACGGTTCATCATTAGCAGACGACGAAATGAACGGAGAAAACTCGGCATTTCTCTCTTGAGACAAAGGTTGAATCAACGGAAAACCGTTTCGTAATCCAGAAGATGATGAAAACAAATGCCCAACAGTGCCAGAAACTAATGGAGGGGCCTGTCTGGGAATTGGATGTCTCATGGCTTCACTATGTGAAGAACCCTGACAAGAAACAGGCAATTTGGGATACTTTTCTTCAAATGGCTTAGGAAGAACTCGATAAGATGATGACATAACTTCAGAAGCCACCCTCTTCCCTTCACTCTGTAGTAGAGAAAACATATATCCAAAAACAAAAACACAATTACACAGAATTTCATGACCTAATCAATCATACAATCATTGAAAGCTCGTTCTATATCGCTAGAACTCAACACAAATAGATCAAGAACACAAATCCAGTACAAAATTAAAAGGGGGAAACTGATAGAAACGCAAACCAATCAATAAAATCACAACCCAGAAATGAAATCAGCAAAAGAACAGGTCAAAATCACAAAATCACAAAAGGGTTAAAACAGAATCACTTACCCTAGAGATCAAAACACAAGGAGGGTTCGAAATTTCAGAGGCAGTAGCAAAGATTTGGGTTCCGATGCGCTCGATGGCTTTGTCGATTTGCCGTCAACGAGATTAAACAGACACTCACACGGATTCTTGTCTCAGAGAGAAACGTATCGGGGTGTCTCTCTCTCTTCCATGATGAACAATTCACGAATCCAATTTCGACCCTCTGATCCTTTCTGGGCGCTGATTCAACACCGCTGATTCCACATCCGATTTCCCCATACACACAAATGATTGGGCAAAGGAATTTTTCGAAAAAGAAAATTGGCCTCTGCCACACTTCTTCTTGGCTTAATTGGATAGTGAACGGCCAATTCAGAGAAAAATGTTGAACCGAACACCGAACCGAACCACAATATAATGAACCGAATCATTTCCGTTGGATTATCCATTTTTTAAATTTTTAAAAAAATATTTAATAAATTTTTAATTTTGTATTATATTCAACATTTTTTTTAATTAATAGACCTACTAAAAATTATATAATACTCACATTTTTATATATATATATAATTAAATTATCTCATCTATTTATTTTAATCCTTAATTTTTTTAAATAATAAAATTTTATTGGTACAAAA
The DNA here is from genome assembly GCF_057944985.1 of Cucurbita pepo subsp. pepo. Classification (NCBI taxonomy): domain Eukaryota; kingdom Viridiplantae; phylum Streptophyta; class Magnoliopsida; order Cucurbitales; family Cucurbitaceae; genus Cucurbita; species Cucurbita pepo. The sequence continues at coordinate 6,674,020 of NC_141815.1, forward strand.
TATTAAAAGGCATTTAAATAATTATATTTATGAAATTTGTTGTAAAGAAGTAAATTACAAAAATTTCTGACGTGTCATATTTATATATATATATATAATATATATATATTGAAAAAGAAAAACTTTTAACTTCCTATTTTGTCCTCAAAAGTTTCATATAAAATTTAAATTAAAAAAAAAAGAAAAGAAAATGACAAAAAAGGAATATTAAAAGGCAAACAATATCCTTTTACAAAAAAAAAAATAAATAAATAAGGTTGATTGGCATGAACATGAAGTCTGTCGTTGACACGAGGAATAATTGGGCGCCACAATTCCTTCCCCTCGGTTACGGTCTATTCAATTTAAATCATAAATGTTGGGTTGAATTAGGTGTTTTTTCGTTTCAGTTGGGTTAAATTTTTTCGAGTCGGGTCGTGGGTTAACAGTTGACTTTTGACTTTTTTTTGTTGGATCGGATTGACCTGAAAAATAGTATCATGAAACGGGTAAATATTTGATTTTTGACTTTTATGAGATTTTAAATAATTCTATTCGAGTCAATCGTCAACCCAACCAGCCCGAATTTTCGAGTTAGTCCAAAAGATTTTTTTAACATAATCGTGACACTCTTACTCCCATCGGAGGCATCGATTAAGAGCAGTGTTTAATACTTAGCCTACAATTATCAATCTACACACTATTTATTAGCCGTAGAATCTTCCTAGATTTCTTAGATTCGTAGTTTACGTTCTATTAAGCTCTCCACACTTTTCGTTATCGTTTTTGTACATGGGCGAGTGATTATCCTTAATGTTTTAACCGTCGAGGAAAGTCAACCTATTACATTTGTGAGAACGAACTTACTACAATATTTCATTTGGCTAGCGTTTTAGATGTCAAATATAAAAGGTTTTTGAACGGTTATACGGTTAAATCCTCGGTGCCCTACAATATAATCAATTTGTTTTGGCTCTTACTTTTCTTCTCATACACGAAACACAAATGGGTCAAGTGGATATGATAACAAACAAGGAAAGGTGAGTTGTCAAACATGCACCAAGGCTAACCACGCTACTTTAGAATAGCTACCTAAAGTCGTTACCGTCATCTTAGCCTAAGCTCATATGTATAGCATAACTCTTAAAACGTCCTTTTTTAGGTAAAGGCAAGGCGTCTCTGTATGGTTGATGACCGCATCGCAATCAAAGACCACGACACGTGTATAGACTAGTAGCATATTTAATTTCCTACACTTAAGTTATAGTAGGTTGTTGTACCTTTCATGTTTTAAATTATTTATCATTATTGTTTTTTTATTTTATTTATGAATTATGTTTTGAACATGTAGAACCATGGTAGTGTTTTCATTGATGACGTTATGTTTTATGTTGAAATTATGAATTTAAAGATGACGTTTTAAGAGCTATATTCCGCATATGAGTGTAGACTAAGATGACGGTAGTGACTTTAGGTAGCTGAAATCTAGGATCTGAAACATGGAATGTACTTATTCTAACCTAAGTGAAATTAAATATGCTACTAGCCTATGCATGTGTCATGGTCTCTGATGATGATGCATGCTAAAATGATGACGTAGATGATGATATTTCCTTGATATGACGTTGTTCGTGCCAATGAGGACTCTGGGCCCCGAAGGGGAGTGAACTGTGAGATCCCACATCAGTTGGAGAGGAGAACGAAACATTCTTTATAAGAGTGTGGAAACCTCTCCCTAGCACCCTAGCAGACATGTTTTAAAAACCTTGAGGAGAAGCCCGAAAGGGAAGGTCCAGAGAGGGCAATATCTGCTAGTGTTGAGTTTGGGCTGTTACAAATGGTATCAGAGTAGGACATCGGGCGATGTGTTAGCGAGAAGGCTGAGCCCCAAAGGGGGTGAACACAAGGCGGTGTGCCAGCAAGGACGCTGGGCCCCGAAAGGGTAGATTGAGAGGTCCCACATCGATTGGAGAAGGGAACGAGTGTCAGCGAGAATGATGGGCCCCGAAGAGGGGGTGGATTGTGAGATCCCACATCGGCTGAGGAGGAGAACGAAACATTCTTTATAAGAATTTATTTGCTCTATAAATTAGATCTCCTAAACTTGCCTCATAAATTAAATATTTTAAAAACTAAATCGAGTAAAAGTCAAGTTTATTGGCTCTTTGCTCGAGAGTTTTCAATTCATGCAACTCATGCATCTTTGCAAGTTTAACCCTTGTTCGGCCTGGTGAGAATATCTACATGTTGTTCTCCAATACAAATGAACTTCACAACAATCCGAAAATAGGATTACAATTCAACCTTACCTTATTTTAATTTTAAGATTATTATGAAAATTAAGAATATTTGACGGTTCTAACTGATATTAGTGATGAATGTTTAATATTTGAGTTTTATAAGATTTTAGTTATTAACGTAACATGTGTTAGATGAACACGACTAAGTTTAGGGCATGCTCTGATACCACAAAGGACTCCATGGAGTCATCGAAGGCATAGTAAAAAATGACTAAGACTCCAAAAGAAAAGGAGTCAAGCCTCGATTAAGGGGAAGTGTTGGATGAAAATCCTACTATCTCCATTGGTGTGAGGCCTTTTCGGGAAGCCCAAAGCAAAGCCATGAGAGCTTAGGCTAAAAGTGGACAATATCATACCATTGTGGAGAGTCGTGTTCATTTAATAACATGCAGTGGAAACAAAGGATTGAGTTAATCGAATCACCAACTCAACCAACCTAAAATTTCGGTCTAGTCCAAAAGATTTCTCTCGAGTACACCCTATTTAAAAATTTCAATATTACCTTCATAATTTTATAAATTTTGAAGTTAAAAAATCATTAAAAAAATATAATTTATTTTGAATATATAAAATATAAAAATAGTAATTTTGGAGTTTCAAAAAAAAAAAAAAAAAAAAAAAAGAAATTAATTTCCACCGCTTTTCTTCGGCAGGAAAAAACTAGAAAGCTGTGTGCGGCAATTACGCAGAATCCCTTCGTTGCAAACCAGCGGTGGTCGACTTTTTGGTATTCAGAGCCTCTCTCTTTTTGCAAATCTTCTTCCTATTTCTACTTGGTTTCTTTCATGGATTCCACAATTTGGATGAAAAATGACCAGAAATCATCAAAAGAACGCTTCTTCTACCAAGAAATTAGTGTTTCTGATCACTTGTGCCGCTCTTCTCGGTGCCGCTCTCATTGCAGATGTGCTGTGGACGTCGTCTTCCTCTTTGTCTTCCTCCTACTTTTCTATTTCGTCAAATTGGGCGATCCGGAGACCTGAGGTTTTAGTTGTACCGGATTCATCCACTGATAATGCTACACAGGTTAGGCTTCTCAAATGCATCTCTGCTTCTTGCGCGCGATTTTGTTTTTGTTTTTGTTTTTTTGTTTTTTTTTTTTTTTTTTGGAGTGATAAAACTGATCTTACGAAATCATGTTTTTAGGTTGATGAAAAGCAGATTGATTCTAGGAGATTCTTACCTGGAACCTACTTTGATTTACCTGCACCTGATTTAGAATGGGAGGAAATGCCGTCAGCACCTGTGCCTCGTCTTGATGGATCAGCGATTCAGATTAAGAATATCTTTTACGTTTTTGCAGGATATGGAACCATCGATTATGTAAGTTTTTTTTTTATTCCTAGTGTTTGTAATGCATCTTTGATTTTGTATGTATGTTTATGTATTGATTGCTTTCGATTTAGTTATACACCATAATACGCCTATATGAGGAAGCAATATTTGTATCCTCGGGCTTTTCATCTAAGGAGTAAAAGATCTTAGTGTCCAACATATTTCAGATTGTCTTGAAGTTCTAAAAAAGAAGAAACAACATCTTATCTCGTCTTCTGATTGCTGCTTAGATGAATCATGATTCGGTGTTGAAAGTGTCATCATATTTTCTCTACCTTCCTTCGACACTATTGATTATTTTGTATCCTTGGGCTTTTCATCTAGTAGTAAAAGATTTTAGTGTCCAACATATTTCAGATTCTCTTCAAGTTCTAAAAAAGAAGAAACAGCATCTTATTTCCTCTTCTGCTTGCTGCTTAGATGAATCATGATTCGGTGTTGAAAGTGTCATCATATTTGCTCTACCTTCAAGTTTGTTAATATGGAAGTAAGACACAATTGATGTTATTGTTCTTTTTGTGTAGGTGCATTCTCACGTTGACATGTTTAATTTCACTGATAATACATGGATCGGGAAGTTCGACATGCCAAAAGAGATGGGACATTCACATTTAGGAGTGGCAACTGATGGTAGATACATTTATGCGATATCAGGACAATATGGACCCCAATGCAGAGGGCCTACAGCCCGAACATTTGTGCTCGACACTGAAACGAAGAAATGGAACAGCATGCCCCCACTACCTGCTCCTAGGTATGCTGTGAGCCATCTTGTTATTCATACAGAAGTTTATATGCTTTTTCCGGGCAAAAAAATTATTTTATATGTTCTTGCTGGTTAGTTCCTTGCTTAATTATTATATCTTTTTATCCATATATGTGCTTTACTCATCACAACCTAACTACTTAATGGAAATTTGGGGCATGAAGTGTGTGTTAGTGCAAAAATATATGTATTATAAAGGCTTGGTTTGTAGATTTAAGGTTGTGCAAAAAATGGGTTTCACAAGTTTACATTTAGGTGATCTAAGTTTATGTTGTTCGTGTGATTGTCATACCAATATCTTAGGATAATCATATTCGCATATTAGTTATAAGCATGGCTTCTTAACTCCGAGTTACGTAAAGCTAACTATGAGTCAAACTCCCCTGAATGTTGCGATGAGCTTCATATTTTGTATAAACTTATATGTAGGAAGAAAAGAATAGGAGCGAACTATTAAACTAGTGAGGAGAAGAATTGATTAATTTCTTTGGAGGTTGGGCATCCAAACATTACCTATATTGGGTTGGGCCTTTTCCTTGTTTAAATGTGTAGTTGGAAGAGTAGAGAAAACAACTTGAGATTGCAGATCAAAGTTACTAGACTTGCAAGATCCTGATTGAGTTTACGTCCCGGCGGCTGCCATGACAATTGGTTGTTGATCTGAGATCTTTATCTGCACAGAAGAACATGTTTTCGTAATGTGAACTTTAAGAAAATGTTTTGTAAGATCTGAGATCTTTATCAAGTCCAAAGTTTTTTAACACAACAGTTTGCAGATATGCCCCAGCAACGCAATTATGGAGAGGAAGACTCCATGTGATGGGTGGTAGCAAGGAGAATCGCCACACACCTGGACTGGAACACTGGAGCATTGCCGTAAAAGATGGAAAAGTATTGGAGGATAAGTGGCGGACTGAAATACCCATACCCCGTGGAGGACCACACAGGTATTGGGACACCCTCTGTTCGTTTTAATAAAATACTCGTTCACAAACGAGACAATTTAGTCCTTCAAAGTTGCAATCCATAATAAGAAGATGTTGTAGGCAATCCAAATATTTGGAAATAGTTCCTCTAACATATTCCATTTTGACATTCTCCAGGGCTTGTGTTGTGGCCAATGATCGGCTTTTTGTGATCGGTGGTCAAGAAGGCGACTTCATGGCCAAACCCGGTTCGCCTATTTTTAAGTGCTCCCGTAGGTTTGAGGTATATTTTGATTTTAGCACAAGAGTTTGTTGCGAGTTGTTTTTGGATAGCTGATAGGCTGGCTTATCATGTTAAATGCATGTAGGTCAGATTTTACATTATCAGGATGCCATAACACAGACAGACATACATACATCTCATTTCTTTCAGTGCTCTCCTTCTGTTCACCTAGCATCAGTAGGTTATGTTGATCCTACTTTTTCATGTTTTCAGGTTGTTTATGGTGATGTTTACATGCTGGATGATGAAATGAAATGGAAAACACTAACTCCAATGCCAAAACCCGATTCTCATATCGAGTGTGCTTGGGTTATTGTCAATAATTCTCTAATCATCGCCGGGGGTACAACGGAAAAGCACCCGATTACCAAACGGATGATCTTGGTCGGAGAGGTCTTCCGATTTGATCTGGATACACTGGTATGAACTTGTCTATCTTCGAGTAAAGCCCTCTTTAAACAATTTCGTACGTTACGTTGATCACGTTTTTCTTTTTTCGTTCCCCCAACAAATGAAGACTTGGTCAGTGATTGGAAAGCTCCCATACCGCATAAAAACGACGCTAGCTGGTTTTTGGGATGGATACTTGTACTTCACCTCCGGACAGCGAGACCGAGGACCCGATAACCCACAGCCAAGGAAGGTCGTAGCTGATATGTGGAGAACGAAGTTAAAAATTTAAGGGTATGGTACTTGGTTGGTTTAAATTTTGTCATCAATGCCTTCTACAGTTAGCTTTTTTGGCCTAGGTAATTGTTATTGTTTACATGATTTCGCATGAAGGGGGGGGGGGGGGGGTAGTATTTGATCGATCTGTGATCAAAGAACATAAACACTGGCCTGTACAATCACTTGAATTATAGCCTTTGTGGCTTCGAATCTGTAAATCAAATGTGTTGAATATGTGCTCATCTGTTACTGTTAATGCTGTTGAAGCTTTTATTATACATTGTTGATAAAAATTTGAGTTAATTAGGATGTATCAGCAAGCAATCATTTAATTTGTTCACAAACTTTAATTCCGAACAAGTCTTCCAAATACTAGGGGTGTACACCCAACCCGACACCATCCGAATTCTAAGGGTTGGGTATGGTTTAAAAGGACTTTGGGTTCGGGTTGGGTTTAAAAAGACTTTGGATTTTGGTTGGGTTCATTTTTTGGAACTCGATTCGGTTCAGTTTAAATTTTAAATTATTGGGACAATTCGACCCAACCCGAAAATCATAAAAAAGGCCCAAGCCCATACAGCTCGCCCATGAGTCATGTTGTCTCACCCTGCCATGGGTGAACATGCACTCTTCAAGTCTTCGAGACTGAATTAATTATTGTAACGATGATCATCTATTTCGTTATCTCTCTACTCTTCATCATTCTCATCTTACAGCGTTCGTCTTCTCTGTTGACGTCGTTTGCATCTCATAGAGGACGTTGATGTCGCTCGCTAGTAACCTTTTTATTTCTCCATCAGACTCTCTTCTCAGCTCCCGTTTCTTCACTCGACGTCGTCGTCGTCGTCGATGTCTCTTCACTTTGCTTTCCGTTCTATTTCCGTCGGAGTTCTATGCTCTGCGTTTCTCGTCGGACTTCTCCGCTCAGCGGTAGGTTGTTTCTCCACTTTTTGTCTCTTCTCAATTATAAACAATCAAAACTCAACTCGAAATTAAAGGGTTGGATTGAGTTGGATTCTTACCATTTTGATTACATTAGTCAAATTAAAATTAACTCACTTCTTTGAAAAGCTTGGTGATACAAACTGAGCTTAAGCCATCATTCTTTTAATAAGCCTCCCATATTAAATATACCAAGGAGTATATCCCAACATTCTTCTCACATTCGATTTGAGTTGCCAACCAATAGCTCCAAAATCTACATTTGGTGTTAGTCGAACACCCAACGGACACTCCATGAAGTCGCATGACTGCTCGCAAAAATCACCGTCTTCTTTAGAAAGATAAAAAATGTCTCAAAATATACTAGAGAGAGTCATGATCTTAACTCTCTGTCATCTCTGTGACCTAAGTGAGCTACCTTGTGGCACATACGTGTGTCACAATGTGGGTGAATGTTGTGAGACGAGCGTCTCGAGCAATTTTATTTTAAATGAGTTTTTCAAGGACAGTGTGGGTCTGCAAGGGTGTGTCGACATTGTGTCCCATCCCATGTATCGAAGGTAGTTATATGCACCCGCTATCCGGTACAAAGTCCATAAATGACATGACATGGACATGGGAGAGTTCATATCCCAATAGAACCCAGATGGATGGATGTTCAAGATATCCCGCTGATATAATCGACACATGGGTCAGTTCTCGATAGACATGCCCAAGCAAGTTAAGATGTATGAGCTATCCCGAGTCATGGGATGACATCATGATGCATGAGTCATGTTTTTGGGAACCAAAATGATGATGAGATGCAACGTTGTTTATGAGAGACATTGGCCTGTTGGGAGGGTATGTGGCCTTTTGGGGAAGCCCAAATCAAAGTCATGAGAACTTATGCTCAAGGTGGACAATATCATATCATTGTAAAGAGTCATCATTCCTAACATGATTTGAGAGTCATGTTCTTAACTTAGTCATGTCAATAGAATTCTCAAATGTCGAACAAAGAAGTTGTGAGCCTCAAAGATGTAGTCAAAAGTGACTCAAGTGTTGAACAAAAGGTGTACTTTGTTCGAGGGCTCTAGAAAAAGGAGTTAAGCCTCGACTAAGGGGAGGCTATTCGAGGACTACATAAGTCTCAGGGGAGGTTCTATGGTATATTTTGTTCGAGAGGAGGATTATTGTGGATTATTGGGAGCGAGTCCCACATTGACTAATTGAGGGAATGATCATGAGTTTATAAGTAAGAAATATATCTTCATTGGTACGAGGCCCCCAAAAGCAAACCCATGAGAGCTTATACTCAAGAATATCATATCATTGTGAAGATTCGTGGTTTGTAGTAAACTTGGCCTAGAGCGGAGGCAAGTCTGCTAGAGTCGCAGACGACTGAACATGCATGCACGAGCAGCGTGTGTGGCCAAACAACCTTTGATATCAAACAATTTGTGCTCAGTTGGTGAAGTACGACTGAACCTGCATGCACGAGCAGCTTGTGTGGCCAAACAGGTTCTAACGTAAAAAGTTTAAGAATCTTTTCTATAATTTAACATATATTATACTATATATATATATATATATATATTTATTTATTTATATCCTAAAATACTATATTTATTATTCTCTCATATATTAAATAAAAAAGGATTATTAAAATGAGCACCACCTAACATTAGTCGCCGGCCGGCGCCGTCGTTTTCGCCGTGGAAGAGATTTTTCTTATCCATCATTGAAGAAGCATATTCCAAGCATCCAAACAAACGCCTCCGGCGACCATTCAATTGGATAGCGACACCTCACCCACCCACCCACCCCATCCCTTATCCCGATCACTCAAATTCAATTCGTATGATCTGAATTGAATTACGAATTCCGTTCAAATAAATAAGAATTTTACGCACTGAGTTGGTTCATAATCTCGGTGTCTAATTCAATCTTACTGTAAAACATGTTTTTATATGATTTTAGATTAATATTTTAAATTTTTAAATATTTTAATAATACCCGTAAATTTAAAAGAAAAATTAAATAGCAGGCGAAACCTAACTATCTTTTTATATGTATTTTTCTTGTTTTTATATGATTCAAATTTATAAATAATTAAAAACATGTTTGAAAATGACGTACTTAAACATACTCGTATTTATAAAATTAATATCTTTTTTCTTTATAAAATATTTAATTGAAATCCTTAAAATTATAAAATATAAAATATAAAATAATAATTTTATTATGAACACAAAATGCAATAAAAAAAATTATAAATTAAAAAATTATAAATAAAATATTTAAAAAAATTAAAGAATCTTTATAAAGAAGAGGAAGGTCATCCAACCACTTGCGTGCATTTGCAATCCACCTTCCTCATTTACGCTTTCATTTAACTTTTTTTTTTTTTTTTTTTTTAATTTCTCGTGTTTTATTTACTTTTAAAATTGTTCTCGTTCGAATCTTAGTCCCCTTTTTCTCGGGTATTGTGGTCACCTCTATCTTTTATATGACCGTTTATGAGAGTTCTTTGTTCATCATCACTTTTCTTTTTCCCTGTTATGTTAGCGTTTTAGCCTAGCTAAAGCTCCTCACCATGACGTTAACAAAATTGCTATGGTCGATGTTGCTTGAATCCATCTCACGGTAATCGTTATTGGTATCGACACTAAAGGAGCATTTGTTTGTTTCTATGTCGATTGTGATTAAAATTGAAATGGAAAGTGGTTGGGTTATTTAAGTTTGAAATTTATGACTAAAATTTGAAGATTCACTTATAAAGGGTAAGAATGAATAATGGATTAAACGAACTCCTCTCTCAACTCTTGGTATCTGAGAACAGTATTTCAAGAATTTTGAACTGCTTTAAATTCACAAAACAACAACAATTTTCTTGGAGAACTCTCTCTTTTCTCTCTATCTCCATAACTCTCTCTCTGGCCCATATGGGTATTCCTCGAAAACAGTAGAGGCAAATTCCCTTGAACAAATTTCGTGGGTTTGATCGCAATTTTTTGGGGGCTTTGAAGGGTTTTCAAGAGGGTTATTGAAGGATGTTTGGGTGCGAGTGTTGGTGCTGGAATGGCGTCGTTGATCCTCTAGACGTGTGCCTTTCTGAGCCTCAACCCTTCTCTCTGCCTTCAACACTTCCAAATTGGCCTCCAGGTATTAGTTCTTGATTTTGATTCACTTTAGTTGTGAGGATTGTTGGTTTTTTGTGCTGGGTTCTCTGTTTTTGATTCTTTCTTTTAACCCTTTGCTCGATCTTTTTTGTTTGTTGTTTGTTGTTTTGATCAAACTGGTGCTGGAAGTTGCTTTAATCGCTGGTGTTTTATGATGATTTCTTCGTGGTTACTCTGTTTTGGATTCTCTTTTCAACCCTTTTGTATATTGGGGAAAGTTGTTTGGATTGCTGGTTTCTTTGTAATATCTCTCGGTTGTGTTACGTTCTGTTTCTTGTGATGCTTGTAGCTATGTCAAAATTTTAGCAGCTGCTGCACATTGGGATGATGAAATATGAATGTTGAGTGCTTTGTTCTTGCTAGATTTTGGGTATTCTTTGTTTGTTCTTTACGTGTAAACCTCTGGTGGATCGATTTCTCTGTTGTTTTGCTTTCGTTTTCGATCTCGAATTTAGATGGAGAGGAGGATTGACTTGTTCAGTAGAATTTGAATAAGAGTATATAACCTATTCACACTAGTGAACGAGATCGTTAGTGTAACAGCCAAAGTCTACCGCTAGTAGATATTGTCCACTTTGGTTCGTTACGTATCGTAATCAGCCTCATGGTTTTAAAACGCGTTTACTAGAGAGAGGTTTTCACACCCTTATAAGGAATGCTTCGTTCCTCTCTCCAACCGATGTGGGATCTCACAATCTCACACCCCTTTGTGGCCTAGTGTCCTCGCTAGCACTTGTTCCCCTCTTTAATCGACGTGGGATCTTACAGTTAGTCTTGGATGAACTAGTGAACGAGATCGTTAGTGTAACAGCCAAAGTCTACCGCTAGTAGATATTGTCCACTTTGGTTCGTTACGTATCGTAGTCGGCCTCACGGTTTTAAAACGCGTTTGCTAGGGAGAGGTTTCCACACCCTTATAAGGAATGCTTTGTTCCTCTCTCCAACTGATGTGAGATCTCACAATCTCACACCCCTTTGTGGCCTAGTGTCCTCGCTAGCACTCGTTCCCCTCTTTAATCGACGTGGGATCTTACAGTTAGTCTTGGATGATCTAGTGAACGAGATCGTTAGTGTAACAGCCAAAGCCTACCGCTAGTAGATATTGTCCACTTTGGTTCGTTACGTATCGTAGTCGGCCTCACGGTTTTAAAACGCGTTTGCTAGGGCGAGGTTTCCACACCCTTATAAGGAATGCTTTGTTCCTCTCTCCAACTGATGTGGGATCTCACAATCTCACACCCCTTTGTGGCCTAGTGTCCTCGCTAGCACTTGTTCCCCTCTTTAATCGACGTGGGATTTTACAGTTAGTCTTGGATGAACTAGTGAACGAGATCGTTAGTGTAACAGCCAAAGCCTACCGCTAGTAGATATTGTCCACTTTGGTTCGTTACGTATCGTAGTCGGCCTCACGGTTTTAAAACGCGTTTGCTAGGGAGAGGTTTCCACACCCTTATAAGGAATGCTTTGTTCCACTCTCCAACTGATGTGGGATCTCACAATCTCACACCCCTTTGTGGCCTAGTGTCCTCGCTAGCACTCGTTCCCCTCTTTAATCGACGTGGGATCTTACAGTTAGTCTTGGATGAACTAGTGAACGAGATCGTTAGTGTAACAACCAAAGCCTACCGCTAGTAGATATTGTCCACTTTGGTTCGTTACGTATCGTAGTCGGCCTCACGGTTTTAAAACGCGTTTGCTAGGGAGAGGTTTCCACACCCTTATAAGGAATACTTCGTTCCCCTCTCCAACCGATGTGGGATCTCACAATCTCACACCCCTTCGCGGCCTAGTGCCCTCGCTAGCACTTGTTCCCCTCTTTAATCAACGTGGGATCTTACAGTTGGTCTTGGATGAATATTCTCTTTGTTTGGAGATTGTAAAGCAACGACTTCCATCCATTAAACTACGATCAGAGCCATTAGCTTGAGAATAACTCGACCCGTCAAGGTATTTGTAACCTTCTTAAAAGATGTAGGTTTGGGTCTGAATCCTTTGCGACGATTTGGGTGAACGAAAAAACTTAAGCTAATTCGTTCGGGTGTATTTCATCTTTCGTTTATATTCTTAATACTTTCTCTCACGTGTCGACTTGAAGTATTAACATCATTGCAAAGAGTATAGGACTGCTCGAATCCATAGTAAATTACTTCTAAACTCAAAAGCTTAGCGTTAAAACCGGTTTTAGGTTATGGTGTGTTTGATGTTCTATATATGTTCTTAATACCATCTACTTTTGCAGCTATGTGAAGCTTCTTTTTGTGAATTTGTCACTAGGAAAAGGTTTTTCCACTGGAACAATAAGCCTTGGAGAGATAGAAGTTTCCAGGATCACCAAGTTTAAAAAGGTTTGGAGATGCAGCCAGGGTGCCATATTTTACAGGCCTCAGGCAATCCCCCATGGCTTTTTCTGCCTCGGCCACTATTGCCAGCCCGGTGGCCATCCATTGAGAGGCTACGTTTTGGTTGCTCGTGATGCATCGGAAGTTGCTCGTGTTGACAACTCAGTCAGTGAATCTCCTGCTTTAAAGCGACCAGTAAACTATTCGTTAATCTGGAGTTCTGGCTTACATGGAGTGGATTCTGGCTTTATTTGGCTGCCTAATGCCCCGGAGGGTTACCGAGCCATGGGATTCTTGGTCACTGACAAGCCAGACGAGCCTGCACCCGACGATATTCGATGCGTCCGAGCTGATCTTACCGAACGATGCGAGACTAGTGACTTAATTGTATCCATTGAGTCCAAATCTCAACCATTCCATGTCTGGGAAACAAGACCCTATGAAAGGGGAATGTACCAGAATGGTGTTTCTGTGGGCACATTCTTTTGCTGTACTTCATTGAAAGAACATCTTGAAATTTCCTGTCTGAAGAATCTCAGTGTCTCATTAGAAGGCATGCCAAATCTGAACCAAGTTCAAGCACTCATCGAGCATTACGGGCCAACCGTCTTCTTTCATCCCGACGAGGCGTATTTCCCATCATCAGTGCCGTGGTTCTTCAAAAATGGTGCTGTTTTGTATAAAAATGGCGACACGAAAGGTGAGCCTATCGACAGTAGAGGTTCCAATCTTCCTTGTGGAGGGGAAAACGACGGTGAGTATTGGATCGATCTACCATCGAACGAGAATGCACGAGAAACTTTGAAGAGTGGCAACATCGAAACCGCACGGCTCTATGTTCATGTTAAACCAGCACTTGGAGGAACGTTTACTGATATTGTGATGTGGGTTTTCTGCCCTTTTAATGGACCAGCAGCCCTCAAAGTTAAGTTTCTGAATATCAAACTTAAGAAGATAGGAGAGCATGTTAGTGATTGGGAACACTTCACTCTTAGAATCTGCAACTTTTCGGGGGAGCTATGGAAAGTGTACTTCTCGGAGCATAGCGGAGGGAAATGGGTCGATGCTTCCGACTTGGAGTTCATTCATGGCAATAAACCGATCGTGTATTCGTCGAAACATGGTCATGCTAGCTTCCCACATCCTGGGAGCTATATTCAGGGATCAGTAGCTGGAATTGGAGTGAGGAATGATGTAGCTCGGAGCAAGTTTTTCGTCGATTCAAGCATCGAATATGAAATCATTGCTGCCGAATATCTCGGTGATGGCGTTGTTTCTGAACCAGCTTGGTTACAGTACATGAGAGAGTGGGGTCCGACTGTTGTGTATAATTCAAGATCGGAGATCGAAAAACTAATCGATATCCTTCCTCCGATCGTTCAATTTTCCTTGGAAGATCTACTCGCCCTGTTCCCGACCGAGCTCTACGGTGAAGAAGGACCTACCGGACCGAAGGAGAAAAACAACTGGTTTGGAGATGAAAGATGCTAGAGATATTAACAACACCACAACATGAATATAGCTATCAGTTTACTCTTTACAATGGCCATTTCTTCATCAGATCATGGTGAAAGTGAGCAGATTGACATTCTCTTTCAGTTCTTGCTGTTCTTGCTGAAGATTCGACTCGGGAGTTCGGAGAGTTCGGGTTGGAGTCAGTCTCGACACTCGGAAAAAAATACTGTATTACATATTCCATTGTAAAATTATTGAATTTTAGTTCTTATAGATATACAATATGATAGTGTTGAAAGTATACTTACAATTTGAATAGAAAATCAGCCCAATTCACATATCATAAAATTATTATTGTAAAAAGAATGTTCGTTTGGTCGGCGGGGGTCGGAGCGTTATGGGACCCGCCCCAAATAGAGTGAAAAATCCATGTTTAACGGAGAATGGGAACGGAAAAGGGAGAGATTTCTCCTCGTTGGCTAAAAGTGAACAGGGATAGAGATTATATTATATTTTTTTTTGTTCCCGTCTCCATCCCGCTCACTTTTTAGAAATCTAATCATTTGTATTTCCAATTTGAAATTCGATCAACTTTCCCTCTTGAAATTTCTCTAAGGCTTCTCTTCACGGTAATGATCTCTCCTATCAAATCAGTGAAGTATGGTTCATTTTCAGAGATATCTAAACATACGAACATACTATTAAGGTTGACCTAACGATAAATTTATTAGATCAGTCAAACGAACCTAATTTTTACAATGCTAACTCGTATCCATTCTAATGAATAAAGAGGTCGAGTCGAGTTGGATTGGTCAAACTTTGACTTTATATCGATCGAGGTTAACCGGGTGGATAGGGTCTAGAAAATCTTTGGGCTTGGGGCCCATTGATGGAGACCGACTCATGGGTTAGATTGTAAAACCATAAGCCCAAACCTCTTTAATCTCTTTCATCCACTTCCCCTAGACACTCCTTAGCTACTCCCTGCTCTCATTTTATTCTCTCCCTCGTAATTTACCAATCCCTGCACCCTTTCAAATGCTAATCCTCTTCGTTTCTTCCTCACCCATTTCCTTTTTCCGCTTCTAATTCCGGCGATTCCATCCTTATGGACGTAATTTTTGCTTCACTCCCATTACCCAATAAACCCCTTTCTCAATTCCCAGCTCCACATTGTCTCCAACCCTCTACACCCATAAGAACCAGGTGCCGGACTAGTACCCGGAGATGGAACTTCATTTTCACGAGAAAGTGCGTTAACTCCGTCTCAAATGGGAACCGGGTACAAGTACTTGGCATTCCAAGAATTCCCAGAAGCTCGAACGCTTTACAAGAAGCTGAAGAATCGATTTTGGAGGACCTTAGTATCTCAAATTTTGTTAGTTTGCCTGTACATGATAAGAAGAATGATGGGTTTATGCTCAATTGTATTGCTAAGCCAATTGTGTATACATTGTTCTGTATTGCTGTTGGATTTTTTCCTTTTAGGACAGTTAAAGCTCCCGCAATTGCAGCTCAGGCAATTGGGGAGACGGTTTTGAGTCAGAAAACTCATGGGAAGGAGGATGGATCGCATTTGAGGGGTCATAAGTACTCGGAGTGTACGAGGCAGTTGCTCGAGACGGTGTCGGGTGTATTGAGGAGTATAGAAGAGACTAGAAAGGGTAATTCTAGTGTAGCAAAGGTGGAGGAGGCATTGAAGGCTGTGAAGTTGAAGAAAGAGGAATTGGTAAATGGGATTATGAGTGAGCTTCGTACACAAGTAGGGGAACTAAAGAGGGAGAAGAGGGATTTGGAAAAGAGATTGGAGAGGGTTGTTGATGAAGTGGTGAAAGCTAAGGGGGAGTATGAGAGGTTGGTGGCTGAGGGGGTTAGTGTCGGGGAGGAGGCGAGGAAGAGGATGGACAGGTTGGAGCAGATATTGAGAAGGTTGGAGGTTGAGTATAATGAGAAATGGGAGAAAGTAGGAGAGATTGAGGAAAGTATTTTGAGGGAAGAGACCGTTGCGCTCAGTTTTGGGGTGAGGGAGCTAGGCTTCATCGAGCGGGAATGCAACGAACTGGTGAACGGGTTTTCCCGGGAAATGAGGGCCAGAGAGAAGGGTACTGATAGGTACAAGCACAACCTTAACTTAATGCCATTGTTGTCCCTTTAATGCTTTCAAAGAACTCATGTGTTGAATGTGTGTTGTAATTTGTACCGGTTACTTCGATATTCTGATCTCTTAAACAAAAACATGTCATGGACCTTTAATTTTTTCTGTATATTTTCAGCTTTCTAATAGCTCCTAAGACTTTAAGAAGAACGTATGTTTGAGAAGAAAGACGATATCATCTTTAAAGTTCGATTTTTTTTATAAGCCGATGAATTTTCTTGTTTTGATTCATGGAGAATCTAGAGGAATAGAATTAGGCCTGAGATTCTTTCATTTGTGGAGGGCTAGGGAACTTAAAGGCGCTTAATGAGCTTAAGTGGCTGTGGCATTTTTCTCGAAAGTCGATACTTTATGGCATAAGATTATTGTGAGCAATAACAGGTCCCATCCCTTTGAGTAGCTTTCGAAGGGGATCTCGAGAGGTATTACCATATATTCGTGGAAAGCTGTTGCTAATGGGTTCCCTTTTTTATCTTAGTGTTTATTCATTTTTTTGGTGGCATTGGGAGGCTTTTGTCTTTTGAACCCTAATCCTTCTAAAGAGTTTTCGTGTAGCCCTATCCTTTAATATCGGGCAAGCTCCTCATCTTTGAGCCCCCCATCTTCTTCTCACTATGGAAAATCAAAATTTCAAAGAAGGTTAAATTTTTTATTTGGAAGTTCCTCCATGACACTTGGCCGAGTTCATAACTTGGATTGTGTTTCGTGGACTTCGACCAATTTGACAGTGCCCAAGTGTTATATCCTTCGCTGAGGTCTGAGGATTCGAATTATCTCCTTTTGTCTTGTGAGTTTGCTAGGTAGTGTGTGTAGCTTTTTTTTAGACATTCAACTTTAGCCTGGCCCGACCTAGAGGGTATAGCTTTCATGGTGGAGGAGCTTCTTCTTCATCCCTCTTTCATGAAAATAGCTGCCTTTTGGGGTTGGCTAGCTTTTGTGCTATTTTATGGGGTCTTTGGGGGAGAAAGAAACAATAGCATTTTAGAGGGCTTGGAGAGAGGTGTGGCCCTTGTTAGATTTCACACTTCTCGTTCGGCCTCCACGTATAAATACTTTTTGTAATTATCCTTTAGGTCTCCATCTATTCTCATGTGATCTTAATGAAAGTCAATACAGCTGGTTTTGAGTGGAATCCTGTTTCATTATCATTTCTGCTTAGGATTCTTGATTGGATTAAAGCTCAATTAGAAAAGAATCAGAAGATCATGAGACTTTTTGTGGATTGAAGGAGGGTGGTGGGTCTCATTTAGTACATTGAAATGTTGTATTCAAAGCTATAGAGGAGGGTGTTAGGAATCACGACTCTCCACAACGGTATGATATTGTCCACTTTGAGCATAAGCTCTCATGGCTTTGCTTTGGGCATCCCCAAAGGGCCTCATACCAATGGAGATGATCATTCCCTAAATTAGCCAATGTGGGACTTCCTCCTAACAATCCTCAACAATTCTCCCTTCGAACAAAGTACACCATAGAGCCTCCCAAGGCCTATGGAGCCCTCGAACAACCTTCCCTTAATCAAGACTCGACTCTTTCTCTAGAGCCCTCGAACAAAGTACACCATTTGTTCGACACTTTAGTCACTTTTGATTACACCTTTGAGGCTCACAATTTTTTGTTCGACATTTGAGGAGCCCTCGAACAACCTCCCCTTAATTGAGACTCGACTCTTTCTCTAGAGTTCTCGAACAAAGTACACCCTTTATTCAACACTTTAGTCACTTTTGACTACACTTTCGAGGCTCTCAATTCTTTGTTTGACATTTGAGGATTCTATTGACATGGCTAAGTTCAGGGCATGACTCTAATACCATGTTAGGAATCACGACTCTCCACGGTGGTATGATATTGTCCACTTTGAGCATAAGCTCTCATGACTTTGCTTTGGGCTTCCCCAAAAGGCCTCATACCTATGGAGATGTATTCCTTACTTATAAACCCATGATCATTCCCGAAATTAGCCAATGTGGGGCTCCCTCCCAACAATCCTCAAGAGAGGATGGCATGGGGATCGGAAATTTGGCAGCAAAAATTTAACCCTTCGCTATTGCAAAAATTCTCAGAAAAGTTCGCATACAATGCAAAAATTTTAGGAAAAATTTGCACAGGAAATTTATTGTTTTTGTCACAATGCTCCTTCTCATTGTAAATGATTTATATTCAGCCATATGTTACTGCATGTACCATTAAACATTCTCCATGATTTTTAGCCATCTAACATGCTATATTTATATGATAATATGTGTTTTTTTTTCTTGTTGATCCTTGTCACATGATTTGATCTTTTTTGAAGTTTGGGATGCTTATGTTTCCCCTTAATGTAACTCTTTGAAAATAAAAATAAAAGAGTTAAAATTTATTATCAGTTTTTGCTTCTCCGTTGCAGAGCGCCAGAGCAATCTCTTACAAAGCTGTCTAAAGATTATATTCAAAAAGATTTGGAAAATATGCAAAGAAAAACGTTGGAGCAAAATATTCTTCCAGCTGTCGTGGAAGGAGTCAGTCTTGGAAATTTTTTAGATCAAGAAGCAGTTGATTTTGCTCGTCGTATAAGTCAAGGTCTTAAAGATTCTAGGGTGCTGCAGAAGAACATGGAGGCTCATGTGAGAAAGAAAATGAAGAAGTTTGGTGATGAAAAACGTTATGTTGTTAACACCCCAGAGGGTGAGGTTGTGAAGGGTTTTCCAGAAGTTGAAATGAAGTGGATGTTTGGTGATAAGGAAGTTGTGGTTCCTAAAGCTATTAGTCTCCAGTTATTCCATGGCTGGAAGAAGTGGCGTGAAGAAGCTAAGGCAGATTTAAAAAGAAACCTATTAGAAAATGAGGAATTTGGTAAAAAATATGTGGCCCAGAGACAGGTACTGTTAAATCATATACTTAATCGACGTGCTTTGGATCTTTGTATTTCATAACAGAATTTTATATTGCCATTTTTTCGGTGAATAATTTATACGAACTTAGCTACCCTTAACATTTATGGTAAACTCTATTACCCCTGCAAGTAAGCAGCTATATTCTAATTGCAGGAACGAATTCTTCTAGACCGAGATAGAGTTGTAGCCAATACTTGGTACAACGAAGAAAAGGAACGGTGGGAAATTGATCCGGTGGCTGTTCCCTATGCCGTGACCAAAAGGCTAGTAGATCATGCCCGAATACGCCATGATTGGGCTGCCATGTATATTACACTTAAGGGGGATGAGAAGGAGTTTTTCTTGGACATTAAGGCAATCCACAGATACATTATGGTTTCTTTATTTCTAACTTATTTCTATTCAATTCTAATTCTGCAATCTTCTTCAGGAATTTGAAATTTTATTTGAAGATTTTGGAGGTTTTGATGGACTATACATGAAAATGCTTGCCTGTGGTATACCAACTACAATTCACCTGATGCGTATACCATTCTCGGAGTTGGATATCTATCAACAGTTCATCCTGAGCATAAGGTTGCCTTACAGTTTCTTGAATGCATTGTGGAAGACTAGTGTTGTGTCATATTGTAGAAGTTGGGTTTTCAAGAAAATAAAAGATGTAAACGATGACGTACTAATGGTGATGGTATTTCCCGTTGTCGAGTTTTTAGTTCCTTATCAGGTATCATCAGCTCTTCCATTTTAATTGTTGTAGACTACTTTTTATTCAAGACATTTGTTTTTGTTTTTGTTTTTGTTTTGTGTTTCCAATTATTATTATTCTATGACAGATAAGACTCCTGTTAGGGATGGCATGGCCAGTGGAAAGCGATCAAATCGTTGATTCTACGTGGTACTTGAAATGGCAAACTGAGACAGAAATGAGGTTTAAAGCTAAAAGAAAAGATACTCTCCAGTGGGTTGTTTTGTTTATGATTAGAAGTGCTATATACCTATATTGTTTGTTTCATATCTTCTGGTTCGTAAAGCGAAAAGTGCCAAGGCTTATTGGCTTTGGACCAGTTCGTAGGAATCCAAATTTGCGGAAGTTTAGGAGACTGGTAATTTACTACTCCTTATTGCTTGTTAGCCATAGATATGGTGCTTATGATCTGACATGGTGTTGCTTAAGGCAACATGTAGAACTGTAAATTTCCTCTCTGATGCCTTTTTCATTATAATGATGCACAGCATGGTGCCAATATTGCATTGCCACTATCATTTCATGCTCATGTTTGGACACTTGGTTGACAATTCTAATTCAGTGCTATTCTGCAGAAAGCATATCTTAAATATAAGATGAAGAAAATCAAACGTAAGAAGCGGGCTGGTGTCGACCCAATTACACGTGCATTTGATAGAATGAAGGTTAGAGTCAAATGCTAAAGTTTTTACTGATTTTCTTCTCGTAAGGAACTGCTTAAATATATTGACGATCCGCTTGTGGTTTGCAGAGGGTGAAAAATCCACCAATACCTTTAAAAGATTTTGCTAGTGTTGAGTCGATGAGAGAGGAGATCAATGAAGTTGTGGCATTTCTACAAAATCCTCGTGCGTTTCAAGAAATGGGTGCCCGTGCCCCTCGGGTATGTTTAACGGATGGTAGATATGCGGTTCATTTTAATTACTAGTCCAAAATAGAGTATATGAGTTGGAATACATTGGGTCCGGTAAACAAAACATCTTAAAATATTAAAACGGTTGAAACATGGTGTGGCTTTGTATGACACTTGTTCCAGATCTGCTTCCATCCTTGACCAGTTTCTTCTTGTCACCTAGAAAAATATGAGAGAACTTTAATGAGTATAAAGACTTACTAAGTTGCCTATTTGTTGGTTCTTAATCGTGCCATGGTGTGTGCTAGGGTACTATACTCTTTCTTGTCATGTTCTTATTCTTATCATGAGAACTTAGGCTTTTATGTTATGTTCTTAAGTTTTGAGCTCTTGTCATGGTCTAGCCCAAGGGCTTTGGTCCTGGGTTCTGACCTAAGGACCTTAGTTATGAGGTTCAGACCTAAGGACCTTAGTTATGAGGTTCTTGGTTCTTAGTTCTGAGGACTTGGATCTTGATCCTTGTTCTAGTTCTTATCTTTGGTTCTTAGTTCTTGTTCTGTTTCCTAAGATACCCTTAGGATTTACGGTACAAGACAAAAGACATCAAAACAAAAAGAAGAAAAGAATCTGTGGTAGCCGTAGTCTTGTCTGTCGAATCCAAGCGATACGATCTGAGCCTACGTCTAAGGCTTCAAGCGTTCCAAGCGACGTAGTTTGAACCGCATCCAAGGCTTCATGCATTTCCTGCGATATAGTTTGAAACCTACACCCAAGACTTCTTACGATCCAAGCAGTGTAGTTTACAAGCTGCGTCCAAAGCTTCGTACATTCCAAGCGGCGGTCTGAAAACTTATGCCAAAGGCTTCATACGTTCCAAGTGGCGTAGTCTAAAACCTGCATCCAAGGCTTCTTACATTCCAAGCAATGCAGTCTAGAAACCTACGTCCGAGGTTTTTTACACTCCAAGGGATGTAGTCTAAAAACCTCGGGTATGTTTGACGTTCGAGTCCTCGACTCTTGAGTTTTCTGTATGTGGATTGTTCCAAATTTTCTTTGGTAGGTCCATCTTTGAGTCTATTTTCAAGAACCAAAGAGAATTTCATGAAAACAGGTCTGGAAGGGGTTCAATTTGATGAAAAATTGAGGTTGGGCTAGGTTTGGGCTGGCACGACCGGTTCAATTGAACCGACCAAGGGGAACAAGACGCAAAAACCTCGTTCATCTTGCTTTGAAACTCAGTCTCTACAGCGTGATACAATGACTTTTAGCCCTCGATATCTTCATGAAACTTAAAGATGGAGTTGCAAGGAAGAGTTTGAGACTGAGTTCTTACCTTGCCGTGGACTGTAGCCAAAGTTATAAGCTGTGGTATGTTGCCAGAAAGCGATCCTCACCCGAGTAAAACCCAGAAATTTTTTATTGGTTGGGGTGATCTCACCCTTACCTCACCCCGATTCCTTCATGAAAACTTTTCATTTTCTTCCCCTCAAGCTTAAGAAATAGTTTCAAAAGGACAAATTTGTATGGATCTTCATAATTTTGAGTTCAAAGTTCTCTAGATCTCTTACCAAATTTTACATAGAATCAAGCTTATTGGGCAGCTCGATACAAGTTTTTTCAACTCCCGATTTCTTCATGAAACCTTCTCATCTCATTGCTACGAAACTAATCCTTTAAGATTAAAAGACCATGCTATCTGAGCAATGCTGCTGAAACATTGCTGCTGTTCTGACGATGAAGGAAGATATGATTGATATCTTTTTCAACTTTCAAACATAAAATGCATCCATCAGGATCCAGCCATCAGTTTTTTTCGTTTAACTCTCATTCACTTCGAGACTTTGAGTAGACTCGTTAGACGTGTTTAATTTTCATCCTTCCCCACATCCTGGTATTGTTGGTCAATTTATCATGCATGCTTTTTTGGTCATTGGTCATAGGAAAAGAAAGTCTAAAGGTTACTTGTTTGAGGTGCTCTGTTTTGGCAAATTGAATTGGAGCGAAAGGAAATGATCAAAACAGAAAAGACGAACAATGCTTCCGTATGAGATTTTGTTGTATTTTCAGCTTTCACCTGGTGCCTCAAATCTAAGGGTTTTATTGTGTATTTATTATTATTTCGTTGTGGTAATTTTTCATCCTCTCTACAGTAAGTGAGTGATTTTGATTGTCTTATGGCTTACCTTTGTAATTTCATTATCTTCAATGAAATGTTCTCTTTAGTCTCTGCATAGGAATTTTAGATACAAGGTGTCAACAAATAATACACTGCGCCGTGACTTGTTTTGCATTTCTGTAACGTTATATCAATGAGATGTCCTTCCGTATTCGGATACCATACGCTAGGTTGCAGTGGTTGCTAAAACAATTTTTATGTTTCTACTCATGTCGTCCGCGTCTTATTGCAGGGGGTCTTAATTGTTGGTGAGAGAGGAACAGGAAAGACATCTCTTGCAATGGCCATAGCTGCAGAAGCAAAAGTACCAGTTGTGACGGTTCAAGCGCAAGAATTAGAGCCTGGACTATGGGTTGGGCAAAGTGCATCCAATGTTCGGGAGTTATTCCAAACCGCAAGAGATTTGGTTGTTCTCTTGCTCCTTAGCTCGCTTTTTTTATTTTTATTTTTAACTAGAAACAATTTCTTATTCAAGAAAAGGAATAAATGTTCAACAGATTCGAACTCCCAAAGGAAGTAAAAAAGAAAGAAAAATGCAAAACAACTAATACACCTATATAGAGATTTAACCATGAAAATTAAACTGTGACGTCCCAGATTGGTTGGGTAGGAGAACAAACCACCATTTATAAGGGTGTGGAAACCTTCCCCTAGCAGACGCGTTTTAAAGCCTTGAGGGGAACCTGAAAGGGAAAGCCCAAAGAGGACAATATCTGCTAGCGGTGGATCTGGGTCGTTACATAAACATTGATAGAACAAAGAACATTTTCGATATTATCGTTTGAAAGGCTTAGTGAGATTGCAAACAAAACTGATGCTATGGAAAAGGCCTCTACCATTCACGTAATATTAAAAGCTACTACATTCTTCCAAAGAAAATCATGAACCCACCTCTGACCTTGCCATCAAGTAAAATATACGAAATGGCTGCAACGCTAGTAGAAATCAAGGTTGCAACAAGGTCAATAGACCAAAGGCCTCCTTGGTCTCCAAGAAGAAAATGTCAAACTACTAATATTGAGTTTAAGGCTAGAAGATTTTGATATAAACAAGAGAGAGAATCCTTATTTCAGTTTAGGATATCAAATTGAAGCATCTGATGTTAGTATGAGTAATGAGGAACTTGAAGCACATTTAGTTAATATAAATCGATATATTTTCTGTCGAAGACTCTTTTACAGAAGCATTTGAAAGTCTTTTTTCGGTTCTTGATTAAAATAATTCAGTTGAAGTTTCATAATTATGAGCATCATTCTAATGTATCCTTCCATTCCTCCTGCATTCAATTCCTTAATGAGGTTTGTGAATTCCAAATGAAAGAAATCACTCCTCGGTCACCATAAATTAAGATCTAATTGTGTATCACTCACCTATTTAGACTGTTTTTTCCATGTTGTCTTGAAGATCATTTTCAGTTTCTATTTTTTATTCATTTTGGAATTCGAAGATCGTCGGTTGTTTTTATGAAGACTATTTTGGAATATTACAGGGATGCTTGTTTTAGGGATTCGGATTTATGTGCGGTTGGGCATATTTGAGTTGGTTCTCACTTCTCGCCTTTTTTGAATTTGACTTTAGATCTAATGTCAGAAGGGATTGTTCTCAGTTGTTAAACCTCTTCCTTCTTCCACCAGACTCTTTTGCTCGAAACCCAACGTTCTTAGCCTTTATTTTGATGTTTTGATTGAAGAGATTCAATGTGCGACTTCGCGTTCAATCTTACTTAATATACACATTCTTTGTTGTTTCTTTCTAGTTGTATTACTGTGAAAGTTTTTCCTGCAAATATTTCGTTGGTTTTTATGCTAGAAGAGATTAGATGGTTAATTTTTGCAATCTTCCGTTTCTAATTATAGTTCTAGAGTGATATCTCTAGGCACCTGTGATCATATTTGTGGAGGATTTTGACATCTTTGCTGGAGTTCGTGGCAAGTATATTCATACCAAAGAACAGGATCACGAAGCTTTCATTAACCAACTTCTTGTGGAGCTTGATGGGTAAACTACTTTTAGTTATTTTGACCATCCAATGTTCTATCCTCTTAATGTTTTGAAACATAACAAGATCTATCCTTGAAACAACTAGCACTTATGTAATACAACAAAATGGTACAGGAGAAATAAAATGAAGCGAAGTCGTTCTAGATAATTCTATTTGTAAACACGGAAAAATTGGGTCAGCTTGTGGGGGTTTTCCTTTTACTGAGAGCTTTAATGTATATTCTATGCAGTCACAACCTCAAAAGTGAGACACAAAATTCTCCATAAAACGATAGGTTTTCCTTTTACGATAAACAATACACTAAATTGTAATTTCGATACTCATTTTGTTTTACAAGTTAAGAACCGTGCTTACAGCAAGCACCATTCAAAGAAAATTGCCCCTTTGCTATCATAAAAATTGCCCCTTCAACGTCTCTGACCTTAGTGCCAGACCATACTTGAGGGCGGGTTATCTTCAGAATGAGCATAATATCTTTCTTTTCCTTGGTTTCCTTGGTTGGATTTGATGTCTTGGCCATTGGAAAGTGAAGTTTCTGTCTTACTTAATAGAATTCTCCAAGAATTTTACTAGATTTAGTGCTACACTAGTACAGGTCACATTATTTCCTCTTACAGCATGTTGTGCATCTATGTGTAGGTTTGAGAAACAAGATGGAGTAGTTTTGATGGCTACCACTCGGAATTTGAAGCAAATTGATGATGCTCTACAGCGGCCTGGGCGGATGGATCGAATATTTCATCTTCAAAGACTAACTCAATCTGAAAGAGAGAAGATCCTACAAATTGCTGCTAAAGAATCCATGGACGAGGAGCTCATTGATTACGTAGATTGGAAAAAGGTAATTTATATCCATCCTTCTTTTGTGCGTAATATGGCAAGTGTTTGTACTGAAATTTCATATGATGCCTGACACCAGTGAACTTTAAGGACGATTCTTGTTGATAATGAAGGTCATGAAACAGTATCAGAGTTTAATCTCTTCTATATGATGGATGATCGGCGGCTATGAAGGCTTCACCGATTGAGTTAGAGTTTGGTTTTAGTCCGATTTTCTAGAATAGAAAAGCTCATCCAACCAATATAATAATCGTTGATACTAGCTACATGCTAGGTAAATAAATCTAAATAAATCCAATCAAATAAATTAGGGAGGTCAACTACTCGTTATTTAATGGGATTAGACAAATATCCTACGATTGTTAGACCTTTTACTAAAAAGAATGCAGTTTCTTTTCTTCTCAACCCTATTTGGAGATGTTTTTCCATTAACTTTTCTTGTTAAAAGAAGAGATTGATTGAATAAACACGTTTGTGAATGCGTATAGTATTCAAAATGCATGCAATAATAAGATCCTTCGATATCCATGAGTTTTTGGATATGTATCATTTTATACGCACTTCGACTAATCTCATGGATTGTTTTCCTTCTTAATTAAGTAATTTTTTTGTCACTTATTCGGATATTTTACTTCTAGGTTGCTGAGAAGACATCCCTTTTACGACCTTTGGAACTAAAACTTGTCCCGCTTGCTTTGGAAGGAAGTGCTTTTCGAACAAAATTCCTCGACACTGATGAACTGATGGACTACTGTAGCTGGTTTGCTGTAAGAAATACTGCTTTGCTCATTCAAATAAGTTTCTTCTTATTTTTATTATTGGCAGAGACGAATTTATTAATTTTTCTCACTCACTAGTGCTTGCGTTTTAAAATCGTAATAGGCTGTCATTGTGTGCCACATCATTATGGAAAAGTGTTTCTTTATTTTTTGAGGTTAGCAAAAAGGTTGGAAACTCACATAGGGAAAAGGTTTATTTGGAGGGCATCCTTTGTTTTGCCTCTCTCT
The DNA here is from genome assembly GCF_057944985.1 of Cucurbita pepo subsp. pepo. Classification (NCBI taxonomy): domain Eukaryota; kingdom Viridiplantae; phylum Streptophyta; class Magnoliopsida; order Cucurbitales; family Cucurbitaceae; genus Cucurbita; species Cucurbita pepo. Next base: position 6,700,829 of record NC_141815.1, read on the forward strand.
TCCTTGCTTTCCTTGGGTTTTCGCCGCCCCCTCACTGACCGAGAAGAGACTCTGGACTTTGGGTTTTGAAGCCTTTCGAGGGATTCCAGACCCCTTGACTCGTCATGGGAGGAGTGACATTTATGTCTGGTCCCAAGCTTGGGGGGCCGGGGGGGGGGGGGGGGGGGGGGGGGGGGGGGGGGGGGTTGTCTTGTAGCTCTCTTTTCTATCGCTTGAGCGTTCCTTCGCTTCTCCTGATGCCCTTTTATTTTCTTTGCTCTAGAAGGCCAAGTTATTTGCTTGGCATATCTTGCCTGGGAAGTCAATTCCTTGGATCACATTTAGAGGTGCTCCTCCTTTTTTGGGTCTAAGTGGTGCATCCTTTGTAGAATTGAGTCGGAAGATATTGATCGATTCTTTAAAATGTTTAATTCGCGTATTTCTCATGGTTTCACCTTTTGGAGTCCTCGGTTCTCTGACACGCAATGAAGATTGCCAGACGATGTTGGAGGAGGTTTTGTTGTATCCCCCTTTTGGGATAGGGGTAGAGGTCTGTAGCAGGCTTGTTTCTTTGCCGTTTTGTGAGGTATTTGGTTTGTGAGATAATATGATTTTTAGAGAGGTTGGAAGGAAATTTGGGATACCATTGATTTTTAACAACTCTTTATAGGCGTCTTTTTGCAATTATTAGTTATGTTATTCTGCTGGATTGGAGCCCCTTTTGGTTGGTTTAGACTTCTGTATGAATTTTCTTTTTTTCGTAATGAAAGCTTGGTTTCTGAATTTGAAAACGAGTTGTTTGGTAACCTTTCCAGATTCCTGTTGTGATATCCCACATTGGTTGGGGAGGAGAACGAGACACCTTTTATAAGGGTGTGGAAACCTTTCCCTAGCAAACGCATTTTAAGGCCTTGAGGGAAGCCCAAAGAGGACAATATCTGCTAGCGGTGAGCCTGGGTCATTACAAATGATATCAGAGCCAGACACCGGGCGATGTGCCAGTAAGGACGCTGGGCCCCGAAGGGGGTGGATTTGGTGGGGGTCCCACATCGATTGGAGAAAGGAACGAGTGCCAGCGAGGACGCTGGGCCCTTAAGGGGGTGGATTGTGATATACCACATTGGTTGGGGAGGAGAACGAAACACCCTTTATAAGGGTGTGGAAACCTTTCCCTAGTAGACATGTTTTAAAGCCTTGAGGGGAAGCCCGAAAAGGAAACCCCAAAAAGGACAATATCTGCTAGCGGTGGGCTTGGGTCGTTACTCCTGTTCCTTGCAATATTAGATGAACACAATGATCATTATTTTCATTTGTACTTTCATGTTTTGTTTAGAATTAACTAGATACCGTTAATTTTAGACAAAACAACGAAAAAGAACGAAGTTTTTTCTTGTCAAATATGTTTTCCATCCTAATTTTATCTATAACCACTGAAAAATAAATACATAGGTAGCTGTCTATATCCTACGAGTTCCAATCGCCATGTCGATGTTAATTAAAACAGTATGCCTTGTATGCGTCGTTTACTCTTCTCCATGATCTTTTTGGCATTGTTGTTCTAGTCAGTTCTGGGTTTTCTGGTTCGCCTGTTTTGCAGCGGCTCCAATCCAGATTGGTTGATTCTGTTTAGCCTATTTTGTTTTGTTTTTTTTGGTGTAATTGATTCATGTAAATAATCCTAATTGATCTGTGGAAAATCTTTGTTGACAGACTTTCAATGGTATGGTTCCCAAGTGGGTGCAGAAAACCAGAACAGTAAAAAACCTAAACAAAATGTTGGTGAATCATCTGGGGTTAACACTGTCTAAAGAAGATCTTCAAAATGTGGTTGATCTGATGGAACCATATGGCCAAATAAGCAATGGGATTGAACTCCTCAATCCTCCTCTCGATGTAAGAAACTACTTCACGTTAACGTTTAAGTTTTTACCTACGTTAGTTCGTTATCGTTAGCTTAAAGTTGTCGTTTTAGTATTTTTGATAGTTTCGGCTGCCATTCATTACTCGACTTCTACAAGTTTTCAAGTATTTACGAATCACTTTTAAATTATAAGTTTAGTCCGTTAATCATGTAAGCATTAGTTCTGCCATTTTAATATGGACTAATCAATCGAGGTCTATTATGTAGTGGACGAGGGAGACGAAGTTTCCGCATGCTGTTTGGGCAGCTGGTCGTGGTCTTATCGCTCTTCTGTTACCGAATTTCGATGTCGTGGATAATCTGTGGCTTGAGCCATTATCATGGCAGGTTAGGCATTTTCCTATCCCAAAGTGCTAACAAGTTCTTCTGGTAATAATAAAGAGATTTGTAGTATTGTGCTAGTACGGTCACATTACTCTTACACTTTTGGGTAAAATATATGATAAGTTCTCTGTTTCATTAGAACACCATCGTGTCGATTTTATTGCATTTGAACTCGTGCCTTATTTGTAGGGTATTGGATGTACAAAGATCAGTAAACGGAAAAACGAAGGCTCAATAAATGGGAATTCGGAATCAAGATCGTACCTTGAAAAGAAGCTTGTTTTTTGCTTTGGTTCATATGTTGCATCTCAAATGCTACTTCCTTTTGGAGAAGAAAATCTGCTATCTTCATCTGAGTTAAAGCAGGCACAAGAGGTTAGTTTCATAGAGCTATCTAACATAGTTGTCAATGATCTTATATGCTATCTAACTTTTACATTACACCCCTTTCCAAATCTGATCTGTGGTAGATTGCAACGAGAATGGTGGTTCAGTATGGGTGGGGGCCAGATGATAATCCAGCAATTTACTGCACAAACAATGCGGTATACTTTTTTTTTACATGTCCAATTCTGATTTGTGGTAGATTTCAACACAACATTCCTTTGTGATATACAGGAATTTTGTTACTTTTATTCTTCTGAAGTTGTGAGATCCCACATCGGTTGGGGAGGAGAACGAAACGAAGCATTCTTTATAAGGGTGTGGAAACCTCTCCCTAGTTTAGACGCGTTTTAAAAACCTTGAGGGGAAGCCCGAAAGGGAAAGCCTAAAGAGGACAATATATGCTAGCAGTGGGCTTGAGCCATTACAAATGGTATCAGAGCCGGACACTGGGTGATGTGCTAGTGAGGAGGTTAGGACACGAGGCGGTGTGCATTAAGGTCGTTGGGTCCCAAAGGGGTGGATTTGGGGGTCCCACATTGATTGGAGAAGGGAATGAGTGCCAGTGAGGACGCCGGCCCCCGAGGGAGGGTGGATTGTGAGATCCCACGTTAGTTGGGGAGGAGAACGAAACGAAGCATTCTTTATAAGAGTGTGGAGACCTCTCCCTAGTAGACGCGTTTTAAAAACCTTGAGGGGAATCCCGAAAGAGAAAGCCCAAAGAGGACAATATTTGCTAGCAGTGGGCTTGAGCCATTACAAATGGTATTAGAGCCAGACACCAGGCAATGTGCCAATGAGGAGGTTAGGACACGAGGCGGTGTGCAAACAAGGTCGTTGGGTCCCGAAGGGGTGGATTGGGGGGTCCCACATTGATTGGAGAAGGGAATGAGTGCCAGCGAGAACGCTGGCTCTTGAGGGGGGTGGATTGTGAGATCCCACGTCGGTTAGGGAGCAGAACAAAACGAAGCATTCTTTATAAGAGTGTGGAAACCTCTCCCTAGCAGACACATTTCAAAAACCTTGAGGGGAAAGCCCGAAAGGAAAAGCCCAAAGAGGACAATATCTGCTAATTGTGCCGTTACAAGAGTCCACTCTATCATCGTTATTTGTAATATGCTCAACGAACTTCACATTATTATACATTATATGCTCAAGTGGCTTTATAAGGCTCTCATTTAGTGATATCACACACTTTGGCAATGACATAGGTTTCTTTTTTGAGTATGGGGGACACCTATGAATATGAAGTGGCAACTAAAGTTGAAAAGGTATACTTTGTGCCTCAAGTTTACAAACATAGTCTGAGTTAATCTTATTTGATTCCTACTTTGTTGGCTTAAGATTATTTAATTGACCTTCCTCACTTGGCGTTTCTAGATCTATGATTTAGCGTATTGTAGAGCAAAGGAAATGATGGAGAAAAACCGTCAAGTTCTTGAAAAGTTCGTCAAAGAACTACTCGAGTTCGAAATTCTTACTGGGAAGGCAAGTGCTCGTTCTTTTAATATTTTAAATCCTATTTGATATGGGTTCTCGATCCATTAGATTCCATACCTTTCAGCTCGAAATGGTCGTTCTGGACGACACGGGTGATACTTTATCGTTGTTATGTTTGTGACTCGCCTTCCTCTTGGCAGGTTTTGGAGAGATTGATTGAAAGTAATGGAGGAATTAGGGAAAAAGAGCCATTTTTTCTTTGTGGATCTTCTTATGACAGAGAGGTATTTTAAATTATGTTTTTTTCAGTCTACTTATGATTTTAACGTTCTTGGTGAACTTTTGAAATATCTTCAAAATTTAATAGTTTTATGTTGATGGGAGTTTATAATCAAATGAACACGAACAAAATCCGTCAGTTGGGTGTGCCAATGGTAGCCAACGCTAAGAATTCTACCATTATAGGTACTCGGTTTGACTTGTTCTAGGTTATATGATCTCATACTGTCATGTCCCAAGCCTGTCGCTAGCGGATATTGTCTTCTTTAGGCTTTCTCTTTCGGGCTTCCCCTTAAGGTTTTTAAAACATGTTTGCTAGGAAGAGGTTTCCCCACGCTTATGAAGAATGCTTCGTTCCCTTCTCAACCGATGTCGGATCTCACACATACAACTTTTTCTAAGGAAGAACATTAGTGATGTCAAACATGTTACCAGAATCGGTGTATATTTGTTGGAATTGCCTTCAATTTCAAAAGAAGTATAAGACGGTGCATGACATGCTTAGGTCGTAGGGGATAGTGAATGTTTGGACACGGTGCTGAATTTAGAATTGGCTGGGTTGGTGAACTGAGCAACCCGAATAGAATTTACAACCTAATCCAATGCAACCCTTTATTTTCGGGTTGGGTTCTCAGGTTGTTTTTTTTTTAAATTATCCACGATACATGTTACATTAGCAACAAAAAAATCTTAAAACTCAAATATCAAACATTCACAAGTCACAACACATCATTTAACATCGGTGACAAACGTCAAATATTCTTGATCTTCATAATAATCTTAAAAGTAGGGTTGGGTTGTAACCCTATTTTCGGGTTAGTCGGGTTGACCCAACAAAAAAAATGTCAACCCACGAACTGAGTCAAATTTTTGGCTTTCCAAAAATTCAACCCAACCCAAACCGAAAAACAAAAAATCTAACCCAACCCAACCTTTATGGTTTAGTTGGATAGTCCAGGTTTGTCGAGTTATCGGGTCATATGAATACCTCTAATTCTCTAATCAACTTTCCTTTTCAAAACCGAACTTAGTCCGTGACATGTTGACGTTTATTCAATCCATTGTTCCCACTTCATATATTTGAATGCATTTAAGAAGAAAGGTTGCAAGTATTCTTTGATGTTGTGGCATTTGATAAACTTTTGAAACTTTCTTTTATATGTTTTCATCATTCATGAGATATACTAAAATCTTCCTTTGATTGCAGCAGCCATTAACCAGTGCATTTCTCGAAAGCGGAAACTCGTCCGAAACAACTCTTGTAGGTCGAGCAACATAGAGCAAGAGAAAAACGAACGCGATTTGGAACTAAATCATCACAACAAAGAAAAAAAACACGAGTTGCTTCTGTGTTTTTCTTTGTCATTTTACATCTTACCGCTAATTTGAGTGTAGAGATACGATTTAGTTTAGATCCGTTGAGTTTGGAGATACGATGTAATCAATGTATTGAGCGCGGAGAGATATTAGTTAACTTTTTTATGTAACATAAGTTTTTGGGTAAGAAGAAGAGCATCATTTTTCGTTTGAAACTACAGGATTTTGTAATAATTTGTTGAGCTCAAATATCAAGGAAATAATTTACGAATGAAAAATTCGCCATTTATAGATTTCGATGCATTGATAAGAATGAAATTTTGGTATCGTTATCGACATCGATACTTGCATCCAAGTCACCCGCCAGCAATTGATATCTTTGAATCTGTCAAGTCTAGTTTTACTGCACTGACCACATTAGCCTAAAGATTCGAGAAACGAGACCCTGAAGACAGGAGATAGGTTCGAGAAATGAGACCCTGAAGACAGGAGATAAGTAGTCAACTTTGACTGTTTTCAAAAAATATTTTTAAGAATCACTTGGATTTCAATGTGAAAGAAAAGCACTAAGAACTGTGAGCTAAGGATTCGAACCAAGCATTTTGCTCGAGAATCAAGTAATGTCAAAATAACTCATTAAATGAACTCTTCTGCCTATTAAATTTGAAATATGAGTATAATATGATAAATTAAAGATATATCTAAAAAAATGTGGTCATTGAATAAGGCGAACTAGCTGAACTAGAAGATTGTGTAAAATGACCATAATGTCCCTAGACTATGACGCCTATTATACACGATCTTAATGACCTCTATACAATTTAAAACTTCATACACGACCTTAAATCATGACTATCAAAATACTATTGAATTTTCATGACCGTTGGACCACGTTCGGGGGCTTGAACCATGGTTTAAGTAGAAAAATCATTGTCTACCTCCTAGAAATGCTTAAGGCTACCTTGCTATACATATATCAGGGTATAACATGAATTTCAAGTGAACTTAGGGTTATTAATGAACTATGCACCGAGAGCATACCCTAGGAGCTAGGTACTATGTCCTAAAGTGACCCGTATCTCCTACCACGCAGTGTATTATAAGACCCTAAATCCTCTTCTAGGTGGGACGCCCTTGCACCATGTTTCATGAGCAGGACGTCAAAATGACCCTCCTATTTTCCCTCACCTAGATGAGATGTCCTACATCAGGTACTATTAGCGGGATATCATGGTCAAGTTGCACCATCCATGTGACCATGTCGGTCTTTCATGGTGAGTGATTTAAAGGCCACTTTAGGGAAGTTTTCAGGTTGACCATATGATATGGACCGAGAGAAGTTTTATATATTAAGTCCTTGGATACTCAATAAGTTATAGTACCTTAGCTTAAGGATGCAATTAAGAGCGTACAAATAGGCTACTTACTAAGTTTTTGTACTCACTCCATGTTTTCTATGTTTTTCAGGTTATTATGAGCTGATCGGGGATGAGAGTAGACTTTGGAGCATAACCATAGATCAACCACTCGTCCTCAAACTTATTCTATTTTGAAATGTTTTTGAGTTCGTTTCTTATTTTGTGTTTAAAACTATGTTTGTATGAACACTACTTTAATATAATGTACATATATGTATGAACATGTGTGTTAAATACATCGCTTTTATTTCACTATATATATATATATATATATATATATATCGTGTTTTCAATGAGTCATGAATCGTGCTTTGAAGGCCTCGAAAATTAGGTCGTAACAATAATTCTCATGGTCAAGCAGCAAACACCGTAACTCCTAGGTATGCCCTTGTAATGTAAATGCTTATATTCTATATATTTGGTTAAGTGATGTATGAGTGGTTAAATTAATGTGCTCTTTTTGTTTGATTGATATTAAGTTCGATAGATTTAATCTATAACACTGAATTATATAGCCACGTAAAAGGGGATAACGCGCTAGGGAACTATGAGGCTGACCCGGATGGGATAGCAAAGGTGCACAAAATCCTTCTCAAGAAAGTTCGATAGGTTAGATAGATCCATAGAGTTAAAAAGAGTCTAATATATTAGCAATTATATTAAAAAACAACTAAAGTTTATGAACACGGGCAATCAGGGATAGGGTTTATGAGACTCGTCAGATTTCCCTAGAACTAGTAGATAAAAAGGCTAAGAAGTTTGAGAGATTTCTCATATGCCTAGATAAGGGCATCCGAGGCTTTGTTCTCAACTTGGAACCATTCAATTACGTCACGACATTAAGGGAAATTATGATGAAGGAGAACGATATTGTAGACAAGTTTCAAGCACCAATGGTGTTAGAGTCTACCCTAGAATAGAAGCAGATGTTTGACTAGATGATCTCGAGCCAACATTAGTAAAAAATCGCATAGTAGTATTTAGACAGGTCATGCTCGGAGTAGGGGCACAATGGGAAAGTAGAAGTAACAATAAGTCTTTTGTGCGTGGACTATAGAGCCATATTGCAATATGGGTTAGAAGTTGGTTTCGAATGTGGGGTACTAGAGCCATATTGTAAGTCATTGTCCGAGGATGTCCACCCAAGTGGTAACGGCTCAGATCCACCGCTAGTAGATATTGTCCTCTTTGGGCTTTCCCTTTCGAGCTTTCCCTGGCTCAGATCCACCGCTAGTAGATATTGTCCTCTTTGGGCTTGGCTCAGATCCACCGCTAGTAGATATTGTCCTCTTTGGGCTTTCCCTTGGCTTTAACCCAGATATTGTCCTTTTTTGTGCAACCCAGATATTGTCTTCTTTGTGCTTTCCCTTGGCTTTAACCCAGATATTGTCCTCTTTGTGCTTTCCCTTGGCTTTAACCCAGATATCGTCCTCTTTGTGCTTTCCCTTGGCTTTAACCCAGATATTGTCCTCTTTGTGCTTTCCCTTGGCTTTAACCCAGATATTGTCCTCTTTGTTCTCCTCCCCAACCAATATGGGACATCACAATCCGCCCCGAATATTCTTCTTTGAGCTTTCCCTTGGCTTTAACCCAGATATTGTCCTCCTTTGTGCTTTCCCTTGGCTTTAACCCCCTTGGCTTTAACCCAAATATTGTCCTCTATTGTCCTCTTTGTTCTCCTCCCCAACCAATATGGGACATCACAATCCGCCCCGAATATTATTCTTTTTGTACTTTATGTGCTTTCCCTTTCGAGCTTTCCCAACGTGTCTACAAGGGGAAGGTTTCCACACCCTTATAAATGGCAGTTTGTTCTCCTCCCCAACCAATATGGGACATCACAATCCACCCCTCTTCGGGGCCCAGCATCCTCGCTGACACTCTTTCCTTCCGATGTGGGACCGCCCCCAAATCCACTCCCCTTTGGGGCCAGCGTCCTTACTAGCACACCGCCTCATGTCTACCCCCCTTTGGGAAACAACGAGAAGGCTGGCACATCGTCCGATATCTGGCTCTGATACCATTTGTAGCGGCCCAGATCCACCGCTAGCAGATATTGTCCTCTTTGAGCTTTCCCTTTCGGGCTTTCCCTCAAGGCTTTAAAATGCATCTACTAGGAAAGGTTTCCACACCCTTATAAATAATGGTTTGTTCTCCTCCCCAACCAATGTGGGACATCACACAAGTCCTCCACAAAGGAAGGGTGTATGCTACTACTAACAATGCTCCGACACTTTTTTATTCATGGTTTGACTATTAACATTGTTTATGAGTCAGATGAGGTTTGAGTTAGAATCCCCAAAGGGGCATCCAATCATGGAGAGTTTGTTGGCTAGAGTAAAAGACAATCAAGTATCAATGTCGAATAAGTGGTTAGACATGATTCTAATATTCTCAAGCACCATAGATTTTTATGTAACTCCAGGCATTGATGGTTGGCCAAAGAGGACAATATCTATGAACAGTGTATTTGTACTGTTACAATAACAGAGCATATTTAGTCATTCTATAGATCGATTAATCTCAAAACATGTAACAGAACAATGTAGTCATACGTGGTGATTCCCGACATTCTCATGCATCTGATGCACTATGAACTTGTTACGTTAGACGCAAGAGCTCAGTGGTTGAAACTCGTTAGGTTAATAATTTTTTTTAATCAAGATTGTAATAGCTAATTAAGGGATTAAATAGAGTGGCTTAGCCCGCCGAATGGTATTTTTGAAAATAATTTTATAATTTTCTCTTTCAATTTTCTTCGCCAAGTCCTACTTCGCCTCTTCTTCTCATCTCACTCTCACTCACTCTGCGCCATTTTCAGTCCCTTTCTACCGCCATCTCTCTGTCGCCGCTCCTCCGGCGTTCATCTCTACCTCTCTCTCTCTCTCCGCCGATCTCCGGTTCGCCGGCGTTCGTCTTTCCCGCCGTGGCTTCTTCTTCGTCCGTCTTTCTCCTGCAAAACCCTAGCATCCCCAGACCCTTAAGGTGAAGAGTGTAAATCTTAATCTAAGACAAAATGAGGATTATGATAAAAGGTGGTGTGTGGAAGAACACGGAAGATGAGATCCTTAAAGCTGCGGTTATGAAATATGGGAAAAACCAGTGGGCTCGAATCTCTTCGCTTCTTGTTCGGAAATCTGCTAAGCAGTGTAAGGCTCGCTGGTATGAGTGGCTTGACCCTTCCATTAAAAAGGTACGTTTCTTTCTTCCATTCATTTGTATTTAGAAAGGTACTTTTCTTAGCTTAGTTGATAATCGGAGTTCTTTATCGAATTGCCCAGGCGTCCTGTTTTTGTTCTTTAATTTCCCTAGTTTTGTAATCTGGAAAGTCACCTCAATTTCTTTGTTGTGATAGGTTCTTTGGACTGACCATTTGATTTCCATGATTACTTTAGACTGAGTGGACAAGAGAGGAGGATGAGAAACTACTCCATCTTGCTAAGCTCATGCCAACCCAGTGGAGAACTATTGCACCAATTGTCGGGCGTACTCCATCCCAGTGCCTTGAGCGCTATGAGAAACTTCTTGATGCTGCTTGTGTTAAGGATGAGAATTACGAACCAGGAGATGACCCACGAAAATTGCGCCCTGGAGAAATTGACCCGAACCCAGAATCAAAGCCTGCACGTCCAGATCCTGTTGACATGGATGAAGATGAAAAGGAAATGCTTTCTGAAGCACGAGCAAGATTAGCAAATACTAGGGGAAAGAAGGCAAAAAGGAAAGCCAGAGAGAAACAGCTTGAAGAGGCTAGGAGGCTTGCGTCGCTTCAAAAAAGGAGGGAGCTAAAAGCTGCAGGGATTGATAATCGACATCGGAAGAGAAAGAGAAAAGGAATAGATTACAATGCTGAAATTCCTTTCGAGAAAAGGCCTCCTCCAGGATTTTTTGATGTTAGTGGAGAAGATAGACCAGTGGAACAGCCAAAATTTCCAGCAACAATTGAGGAGCTTGAAGGCAAAAGAAGGATTGATGTAGAAACTCAATTAAGAAAGCAAGATATTGCAAAGAATAAAATTGCTCAGAGACAAGATGCTCCATCAGCTGTACTGCAAGCAAATAAGCTGAATGACCCAGAAATGGTGAGGAAAAGATCTAAACTTATGCTTCCTGCACCTCAAATTTCAGACCATGAATTGGAGGAAATTGCAAAGATGGGATATGCTGGTGATCTTCTTGCTGGTAATGAAGAGCTTGCCGAAGGAAGTGGTGCTACACGAGCTCTGCTTGCAAATTATGCCCAGACACCACGACAAGGAATGACACCTTTTCGAACTCCCCAGAGGACGCCGGCTGGGAAGGGTGATGCTATAATGATGGAGGCAGAAAACCTTGCTAGGCTGAGAGAATCTCAGACTCCATTATTGGGAGGAGAGAATCCAGAGCTGCATCCTTCAGATTTTTCAGGGGTCACCCCAAGGAAAAAGGAGATTCAAACACCAAATCCGATGCTCACACCCTCAGCAACTCCTGGTGGTGTTGGTCTTACTCCTCGAAGTGGCATGACACCAGCTAGGGATGCTTACTCGTTTGGTATGACTCCAAAAGGAACACCTATTAGAGATGAGTTACATATCAATGAAGATATGGATGCACATGATAGTGCAAAACTTGAGTCTCAAAGACAAGCTGATTTGAGGAGGAATCTTAGCCTAGGATTAGGCAATCTTCCACAGCCTAAGAATGAGTACCAGGTAGTTATGCAACCAATTCCAGAAGACAAAGAAGAACCAGAGGAGATGATTGAAGAGGATATGTCTGACAGGATTGCTAGAGAACGAGCTGAGGAAGAAGCAAGGCAGCAGGCTTTGCTTCGGAAAAGATCTAAAGTGCTACAGAGGGAGCTTCCTCGGCCTCCTACTGCTTCCTTGGAACTTATTAGAAATTCCTTGACCGCTGATGGAGACAAGAGTTCATTTGTACCACCTACCCCTATTGAGAAGGCTGATGAAATGGTAAGAAAGGAACTTCTTGCTTTGCTAGAGCATGATAATGCGAAGTACCCGATCGATGAAAAGGTCAACAAGGAGAAGAAGAAAGGTTCCAAGCGCTCTGGAAATAGACCTACTGCAGCCATCCCCACAATAGATGATTTTGAAGTAACTGAGATGGAAGAGGTAAGCTTTTCCCAACCATTGTTTGATATTCAATTTGCAATTTTCTTACCATTATATCTTGTTTAGAGCAACCAGTGCGTCATTCTTTGATTTTTTTTAAGGAGCTTGCTTGATTGGAGGTATTTTCTTTTTTACTCTAAAGTTTAATCTGTTATACGCATATAGAATTGAATTTATGATTTTTTTTCCTTGTTAAAAAACCTATAGAAGGCCAATTAAAATGTATTTACCTTTGAACATAGTTCCCATGAAAACAATATTTTATTGATCCCTATTATTTATGTTCATGCCATTAGATTAGCTAGTTTGCTTGTACTATTGGATTCTGGTTATTGGGCGTAGCCACTAGGGGTAGCTGATGGTTTGAGTTCTACTTTTAGTACTTTTGCCCAAGTATCAAATAGTGAAATGAAGAGTAGTAGTTCCTATTAGAACAGTTGAGGCTGGTTTGGATTGTATGGTGTTGGTGATAGCAACTCGTGGAGGAAGTTGAGGAATGTGAGTACAGATTTGTTGTGCCAGTGTTAGTTCTAGTTCTAGTGATGGTGTTACTGAGGTAGTTGCCAGTTGCCGCTTTTGGGTGTCTAAACGGTCGGCCTTGGTGTATTAAAAAGCACCACAAAGATGGGAGAGGCTGAAAGGAGCTAGTGTCAATGATAAGTGATTTGTTAAAGGTTCTAAACCCTAGCCCTTAGTCCCTCGCCAGCCGTCACCTCCCAAACGACTTGCTGCCGTTCGACCACCATCGCTCCGACCAAGTATAGTACGAGACAACGTCGGGATGTTAACGCAAACAAATAACTGGCCCCACCACCCACCATTTCCTATCCACCTCCACACCTGCCCCGAAACCACGCTACAGTCTCCTCCGCGTTGCTGCCGCCTCCTCTGCCGAACACAGCTTCGACTCCAAAGTTGTTCCTCGCGGATCTCAGAGCTTGTCTCCCTGCCGCTTTCAGAACGTCGCAATGGAAACCCTTCACTAACCTTCTACCATTGAAAACTTTTGCGGGCTGGAGCTCCTAGAATGGTTTTGGGAAATAAATCAACCATAGGTAATCCTTCCATGATACTCCCTCGCGATTGGCAAGCCCTTCCAACCGTTTCCTCCAATAGCTTCTTCCGATGAACAGGCCACTGCGAGCCCTTTATGTGTACATATTGAAACATAATGAACCTTCGGTCAGCTTTATATGTGTAACCCTTGGTGCACCTGCCTTCTGCCTCCACATGCAAGACCTTTGTTGACTCATCAAGGATAGAAAGCAACCCCTACCCATGGAAAATGACCACTGAACAGCAGAGTCCACAATATTTTGGATTGATTCTGAGAGCCCACAACCCCATTGAATCCAGATTGCAACATCTACAAAATGACGCCTCCAGTTCTACGAGATCGAGCTAATTCGAACACCAACCAGCAAGGATTTTGAATCCTTTTGGACAGAAATCTGTTGCCTCATGGCACCATACCAAACACTTCAGAGATGCAAAACCATCATTCACAGAAAGACCTATGCAATTGAGTTAGATGACAGATATAAAGGAACAAGAATCAAGCTATTGGTGATCAAGCTTTTTTCCTATTACTGAAATGGGACTCTTTCCAATGGTTGAAAACATTATATTAGGTACTACTATGGGCTCCATTGAGCCAAAAATTCTTGAAAGAGAAACGTTTTTCAAAACAAACCATTTGGTTAGAAAAACTCACAAATAAGAACTGTTCTATGGTTGAAATCTCATTGCTTAATGGAAATGGTGGTCTTAATAAGCTTTTTGTCCTAGTGGGCGAAGAACGAAAAAGTAGGATAGCTTTTTTCAGTCTCATTGAAAACTACCCCTCGTCGTCCACTAAAAACCAAACCATCAACCAAACTCAAGACCTCAGAATAGAAGGCAAGACCACGACCATTTTCATCGACCTATACAACCCTTGCTTATTACTAGAAAGTTGCCACAAATGTCAGAAAATAGAAAGACAAAGGTAGAAACATACCTTTCAATTTTTTAAAAAAGGGCAAGACGACCATATGTCCCGGAAAAATTTTCACGATGATTGGTTTATGATAAATTGGGGCATACAATCTATGCTGATTTCTGCCAACTAAACCCTTTCAGAGCAGACAAGGTTTGCTACTAGTGGTCTTGAAATTTCTTCTTATATAAAAGGATCCTGTAGCTTAAGATGGATTGTACATTTTTACTCCAGTCTACACTGCAGAATGAAGGTTTGCTATGCCAATCTGGGCATTTACTTAACTTCCTTTGTTACGATGGGTCATGTCTTACATTAGTTTCATGAGAACCTTCATGTGTGGCGCCTTAAAAGATTTTCTGATTTTTACATGTCCTCTCTAAATTTTGAGAAGTTGACTCCTTGATTCTGTTCATGTTGTTTACATGGTTATGGAAAAAGTTAGTCTTATTTATATGTATCTTTCTCTTTTCCCTAAAATAATTGTTTCTTTGTTTTTTTTTTCTTTTTGGTTTCATGAGGAGGGAATCACAAGTTTTAATTGACTTTTTCTATGAAAACCTTGTGATTGCATTTCATTGGTTCTTAATTTTCTACTGTATTGATTTCATTCTACCCATCTGGTGTTTGTTTTTTTCATCTATTTATTTGTACACGAACATTTATTAAGTAGGTTCTTTGAAACAGGCTGATTATTTGATAAATGAAGAGGCCCGGTATTTGTGTGTTGCAATGGGGCATGAAAAGGAATCCTTAGATGAGTTTGTGGAAGCGCACAAAACCTGCTTGAATGATCTTATGTACTTCCCCACTAGAAATGCTTATGGACTTTCCAGTGTTGCTGGAAACCATGAGAAACTAGCCGCCTTGCAGGATGAGTTTGAGTATGTTAAAAAGAAAATGGATGACGATACTGAGAAGGCTGTCCGGTTGGAGAAGAAGGTTAAAGTTCTCACACATGGCTATGAGGTACATATTGTTGTTGGAATTATCTTGCTTATGACATCAAACTTCATTTTCTGTTTTGTTTCGTTTAATTTAATACTTTATCTTGTTCACTATTTATTATTAATTTTATGTCCTTGTTAGAAAATATATGCTTTCTTAAGATTAATATCAGTGTCTAGATATTACCTGAAGATTTTTTTAAATGGTAAATGGAATCTCATCGGTGATCTTCATTTAAAAATTAAATTTTGGTCCAGCAAGAAGCATTCCTTCTCAAAGTTCATTGAAGGTTATTGGGCTTGGATTTCAGTGAAAATTAGAATATTGGAATCGCTTGCTCTTCAAGGAATTGTCAGTCTTGGGGGTTTGGTAAGTATCTCCTCCCAAACTATCCATGCCCTTCTCACAAGAAGTCTCAAGTGAGCTTCTCGATGCTTTGCAATCCAACAAAGGGCTCTAAAAAGAGAAAAATAGTAGATAGGGATACCACTCAACACTGAATAGATTATAGGGTTTGTCGGCACCTCTGGAAAAAAGCTTTTCAACTAAGAAGCCAATCTCTTTCTTACCTTATCCACCGTTGGGTTCCAAAAGAGACAACTCTACGGTTACTTCCAAGAGAAATGACTCTCAAGGTCACAGTTCAGCTCTAAAATCTAACACTTGCTTGCTAGGATATGTGTCAGCAATAAGAGTGACTATTTTCTTGATCAGAAGAAAACTGGGTTAAGGGCATTTTCTCCGAACCAACCTCGAAGCCCTCGACCACTTCTCCATCAACACACTTGGAGATGGTTCTACTTGAAACTTCCACAGCAAACAAGAAGAGAAAGGGGGTTGAAGGGTCATCCTATTTAAGACCTCTTGAGGCTTTGATCTTGCCCCCTCGATCTTCCATTAATGAGAAAGAATAACTGATCTTACATTGATGAGAAAAGAATAACTAACTGTTCTTACCCACCTTCAAATCCATATCCTCTATTTATATCCAAACCCTTTCTTTTCCAAGACTTTATCAAGGAAGGTCTCATCCACGTGGTCATATACCTTTTCAAAGTCAATCTTGTAAATCATACCTTTCTTACGGATATTATAATACTCTATGGATTTCATAGGCGATTAGGGCATGGTCAAAGATTTGTCTTCCTGCTATAAAAGCGTATTGTTTCTTGTTTAAGAGAATGGGTTTGGAGTGAGACATGTAATTTGGTGTTAGGAAGGCTTTATAGGAAAGACTTGATGTTTGATACTTTGGAATTTCTCAATTTCTTCATAAAAAGTTTGTTTCTCCCAACAAGAAATAGATGTGAAAAAAAAAAGCTTGGAGTGTGCCTCATTTTTAAAATGAGGTAACTCAAGAGAATAAATAAAAACATTCAGAACATAAATTCATTAAGTAATAAAACATGCAAATTATATCCACGTGAATTATACAAAATTGTTTACCAAATGATTTAAGTACAAAATTTCAAGCGAAATACAAAACATGAAAATGACATAGATCAAAAGGTCCCTTGCAGCCACAGGACTCTTGAACACTTCTGCTAATGACCGCTACTCCAAGATCCACCTGAAAAGCAAAGATTAGCAAGAATGAGTATAAAAATAATCATTAAGCAACTTACTTGTCGGCTCTCATCGAATTTTGTTTCCTATTCTATGTTCTTAGTGCTATGTGTTCTATTGAGGTCCTAGAGTTAGACAAATGATCTTGTCCATATAGCCCTATTAGGCTTGTTCATTCATTAGAACCTCATCACTCCAAGTCTAGGGGTGTACTTCACCCATTAGAGTTTCTTAGGATTCTAGGTGTACTTAGCCAATTGGTTACTAATCTCATGGGTCTGCCTTCGTCATTACGCGATCTTTGTAGAAAAACAAGGGCGCCCTCATCAAATCTTTGGCTTTAGGGTTGATCTAACATGTATGGATCAAGCATTCCTATTGGCAACCTTCCTATGGTTTCCCTAATAGGTCCATACGTGTTTACTACTAAGTGCTAATCGGTTGCTCCCTTAATGGTTCCTAACTGGCTCCCTATTACGTGCTATTTTAAGCTTCCTAATAGTGCAACCACTAAACACAATTTGAGCTCACTCAGTAGTACCCTTTAATGTGCCATGGGCCCTTGGTCATGCCTTCTAGCGATGGTCTCACTTCCTTCTTTTCCTTTCATATTCATTATGGTTTTTCCGATAGCAAAATGACGGAAGTGTTAACTCTCTTTGGGCGTATGTTTATGCCTTTTTGGTCTCTTGATCCTTCAAAGGGGTGTAGCTCTATTTTCCATCACATGTCTGACCCCACTCCTGATTGCCAATTGTCGTTCCTTTTCATTGCCATGGAAGGTTAAAATGCCAAAGAAGATTTTGTAGCAGGTCTTGCTTGGGAAGGGTGAACACCTTGGACTGAGTGCTGAAGCATTCCTCTCTGAGGCGGGGTATTGAATCCTTCTCTCTCTACAAGTGATGTGGAGGGCCTTGATCATATTCTTTCTTCTTTAAAGGAACATTCTTTGAACGTGTAAGTTTGCTCAATAGACGCATAAAACTCTCAGCCAGAAGCTCCAAAGATGGTGAACAAGCTAGCAACCCAAACTAATGATCGAGATCTTCCTCTTGCCTCCTATAGAGAATGCATCATTGCGAGATCAAAACATAGAAAGAGTGCCTATGCATGCCATCCATGATCTTAACTCAGTTGTAAAATTTGCAAACTATTTAACCTTCTTTGGAATTTGCTAAATAGTTCTAGCTCCATGCTGTTTCCCACAACTCCATCTTGACTACTTGAGAGTAGGTAATATACTTCCAAAACATTTTGGCAAGGAAGAAAAAAAATGACTTGATTGTTTATCTGAAGTGTATTATGTGAATGTGAAATTAATTTATTGAACTCCTATTCTATGTTGTAAATCTCTCTGTTGCGTGTTTCCTGAATATGTGTTGATGTTATTTCATCGGACGGTCATTGTAAAAGGAAAAGAAACCCGTGACTGTCTTTTGTTATCTGGTTTAAGAATGGAATCTGCAAAACTTTCAAAGGTGAGTTTGAAGCATCTGTGTTCCTGAAAAAAAAAAAAAAGAAAAAAGTCATGGCTACTTCTAGTGTGCTCAAGTTAAAATGGGGTATCAACAAGTCTTTAGTGTAAAGTTGATTTTGTTTCTGTGCTTTTTGATTTCTTATAATTCAGTGGTGTGAGGGTCTTCCCATTGAAGTTCTTTATCACATTTAATGATCACTACTCTTTCAACAATATTTGTCTTAATTGAGATGTGTTTATATTCCCTTATTAGATTTTGCTTTGTAATTTTTGTAATTTCTTTTTTCCTTCGAAGGGGAGATTGTATCCTTGAACACTTGCAGCTTCTTTTCATTAGATGTTTTTTTTTTTAGTAAGAAACCAAGTTTTTATAGAGAAAAATTGAAGTCCGCACATCTTTTTGTCAGATCACTGAAAGGTTTCATATCTTGTTTAAAAAAAGAAAATTCATTTCATTAGTGCCTGCCCTATGTGCTTGCAGGCCGCCAAGAAACAGTGTTGGGCTATTACAAGAATTCATATAATAATTGATTAATTGTGTTCTTTTTTCTGAAATGTTTCTAAAGAATACAAAATAGGTTCAACCACCGTATGGAACTTGGAAGTCTAATTTGTTATTTGTTTACATTTCAGACACGGTCAAAACAAAGCCTTTGGCCACAAATTGAGGCAACGTTCAAGCAGATAGACACTGCAGCAACAGAGCTGGAGTGCTTTGTGGCTCTTCAAAAGCAAGAGATCTCAGCTGCTTCGCACAGGATTAGTGGTATCTCAGAGGAGGTTCAGAAACAAAAAGAGCTGGAGAGAACTATGCAGCTACGTTATGGTGATCTTTTGGCTGACTTGGAAAAGATCCAGAAAATCATGGATGATCGCAAGGCACTGGCACAAAAGGAGGAAGAAATCGCAGTGGAGAGTCGCGCTCTTCAGTTGGCCGAGGCTGAGGCTAATCAATCCGTTGGAGAAAAAGCTGATAATAGTTATGAAGCCATGTCTGCATCAGCAGCAGTCAATTGTGAAAACTCTATGCCCGTTACCTCAGCCCCCAATGAATTAACGGGCGAGCAACTGAACTTGTCCGTGAGACATGAACATGGCACATCTAATGCCATGGATATCGACGCAGAGAAAGAAAGTGCAGCGGTGAGCTCAGATATTGGCTTAACTGATGACAAACTACCTTCTGCAATGGAAGAGAATGCTTCACTGCCAGACAATGGCTTTGAAGATTCTGATAAAAGTCGAACCATTGATGTTCCTTCTCAAGAACTCTTGGGCCCTCATGCAAATGGCTCTCCAGACTCCATTACCGTGGAAAATAAGATCAGCAATGATTCAGTTGGAGCAGCTATTCAAAATGTTGAGTGTAGTACCAATAATGTGGAGGAAGTCGAAGATGTTGAAACTCAGCAGCTTAACACTGAAGCTGAAAACTCAGAGTTTCATTTGACTAATCTTGATTCTTCTGCTGCACCTGCATCTTCTAATGAGGATGGCCCTCGTAACGAAGGGGAAGCAACGGAATAGAACGTCTAGATGATGTAGATGATTCGGGTTGTGTCGGCTTGTTTTTCTGGTAGGATAAGAGAGAGGAAGAGTTATTGATTCCATGAAATAGTGCTATAAATTCAATGTGTAAGAAGAGAAGAGAAGAGAAGCTGGGATTGTGACCGCCATAGGGGTTGAGATCTAAATTCCCATTGGAAAGCTGCTTGTTGACAGTGTATTCTTTGAAGGCAGAGATGAACTTAAGATGATGCACAAGATTTGTATTCCTTTGTTTTTATAGGATTTTCTTTTAAGAAATATCTTATGAAAGCTTCATATGCAAGAGGAGTTTTGATGACATTTCACTGATTCATTTCTGCCCCTCATTTTATCAGGTCAACGCACATCAGCGAGTTCAACGAACATGGGAGGGAGAATCGAACCATCAATTTTTAGGATGATAGTTGATGTTTTATTACATTGAGCTATGTCAAAAAATATTCGTATACACACATGAAGACATTCCAACAATACGATCAGCATAATAATCCAAAAATTGTCTTGGTTCAACCTAAAAGTCAATTGATCAAACACTCCGTACTCCATCGTCATTATAAATAAGAGGATGGTAAAGGTTAGAACCCAATTAAAAATATTTCAAATGAGTTTGAAAGTCAATAAATTGATTTGTTACTCGGTGGTTCTTATAAAAAAGACTCGAGCTCTTGTTAAACTTACAAATTTGACTTCAAATATAATTGATAGTCTCCCATGGCCACAAACACACACTCACATCATGACTATTGTACGTCGTGTTAAAAATACTTGTCATGCACCTCTCATAAGTGACCTTTATTGAAGTATTAAAATATTTGTCATGCACATATCATAACGTGTGGACTGTGTGTAGGAAAAATAAGTTCACATCCAAGTTGCCCATTAAAATAGCCGTCGTAGGAGAATAAACTGTTGTAATAAGTCTCATTCATGAACAAACTTGGTTTCCTCCAATTTCTTTATGTGAGCTCCCTTTACACGTGCAACATCCACAAATTTTTCAAATAGTGACAGTTGCACCGGGTTATTTCACACTTGAGAGGTCGTGACCTAATGATTACAATTTTTTTTTTAAGAATATTTGTTAAAACCACATTGGGTCGTAAAATTTTCTATTTATAATTATCAAATAAATTTAAAAGGAAATAGAAAAAACAATATTTACCTCTAATAAAAGATCAAATATGATATCTGTAGTAAGCTATTTGAAATATTTGCCTTCCAAATAGCATACCTAAATATCCTTTTAACATTTTAAAACATAACATTTATGTGGATGAACCCACACCTTCCATCTCAAGCTTATTCCAAGGTAGTTCAACTAAATTTTGTCTGACAAATTGTTTGTGGTACAAAACCACTTCTCGACCCAACATACTTTTCTTCGAATTCGTTCGATTTTAAATTGTTTATGTTATGTTATTGAACGTTTAATTTTGTTTCTTATAGGAATATATTTGTTAGCCTCATTAACTTAATGTTGGAGTGACATGACGTGCTAGGTTTAGGGCTGAAAGAACTAGGTAAGCTGTAACAACCCAAGCCCACCGCTAGCAGATATTGTCCACTTTTGACCCATTACGTTTCGCTGTCAGTCTCACGGTTTTAAAACGCGTCTACTAGGGAGAGGTTTCTACACCCTTATAAGAATGTTTTGTTTCCCTCTTCAACCGATGCGAGAGATCTCACAATCCACCTCCTTGAGAGCCAACGTCCTCGCCGACACATTCTCCAGTGTCTGAGTCCGATACCATTTGTAACAGCCTTTCTCGACCTAACAAAGTTTCCCAACGTTCTCTTCAAACTTGTTCCTCGTTTTAAAAGTGAGGTCCACGTTCACCACTTTATCCATCTTTTGTTTCCCTTATTTGTCAAAAGTTAACTAGTTAAGAAAAGACTGGAAGGAACATGGGAAAACATTACATTTGTTCAATTTAGCACCACATAATACTCTCATTTATTCCCTTTTCTTCCTTTTATGTCTTTTCATTACTTTACCCTTTAACCTTTCCCAAATTCTTTCCAACTCGACCCTTTAAATCATGGACTATGACATGGACAGCACGACAAATACAAAAAACAATACAAATCATGCGTTGTTTCAAAATTTATTACAATACAATGACCAGAGAACATGATACAAATTTAAAGAACCACGACCCTTAAACATAAGATTGACGCCCTGGAACGACCCCTCCTATGTGACTACGCAATTCCCAAACGCTCCCCCATCTCGACCAATAGTCAGCAATCACCTTAAAGTGAAAAGTAGAACCTGGTGAGCAACATATTGATAGTCTCTCATCACATCTTTATCCTATTAAGTTATTATGGGTTTTTGTCTCGATTTTAGGAAGTTTAGGCCTAGATTCTACAACTCTGTGAGCTTTTGGTGGGACCTTACAGTAGTAGGCCCTCATGTCATCGCATCCTTCGAGATTATTGTCTTTAAATTCAACCCATTCAACTAAGATCAACTTGAAGTGTTCGTCTCAATTAGTCAAAATCTATACTCTTAATCGAGAAATTAGAGGTTGAGACTCTCCATCAGACTAAAAATTAAAAAAATTAAAAAAATTAAAAAAAAAATGTTATGGATAAGGTTAAGGATTGGTAGTTGAGATTATTTGTGTCTCCTTGTTAGAGGTGTTATTAATACATTCCACCGTTTTATTGACACGTGTACTGCCTGGTCCTTTTCTCTTTCTCATCCTATTCCGTACGATGACGTGGCTTTTGTCGTCCACTCATACACACTTGCATATCTTCTTTTTTTTTTTTTTTTTTTTTTTCTCTTTTTCTTTTTTAATTTGTCTTTAAATGCCCATCAATTTTGGAATATATTTTACCTTAATTTTCTTCCATTTTATATTTTCTTTAAAATTAAATATCTAAGTTCTCGTCTCAAAAATACCTTATAATTTTAAAAAAATATTATTAATAATTTTAGTTATGAATTTGAAAATAATATTAACACTCTTAACCTTTATTAAGAATAATAAAAAATTATAATTTTTTTTCGTATTTTTAGAAAAATTCTTATGTATTAATAATTTGATATTTTTGAACTTATAATTTTTTTTTTCTTTTTAAGAAAATAAAAATTCTTGGAAAAAATTATTAGAAAAAAAAATCAAAATAAAAAAACAAAAACAAAAATTGAACTTTTTTTAGTCTTAAATTTTCAATTGGGTTCTTATATTTTGGAAATTATTTCATTTGTCACCATATAATAATATATATATTTTGTAACGACCCAAGCTCACCACGGGTAGATATTGTCTTTGTTGGGCTTTTCTTTTTGGGCTTCCCCTGAAAGCTCTAAAACGCGTCTACTAAGAAATGTTTTCTGTCTTTGTTGGGCTTTTCTTTTTGGGCTTCCCCTGAAAGCTCTAAAACGCGTCTACTAAGAAATGTTTTCACACCCTTATAAACAGTGTTTTGTTCTCCTCCCCAACTAACATGAGACATCATATATATATATATATAATATATATGATTGTTTTTAATTTAATAAATGTAGAGATTTGAACCTTTTTTAGTTTAACACGAGCGGTTGAAGAGATCTGAATTTCTAAGTAAATTTGAGATCTGAATTTCTAAGTAAATTTTATCTAAATTAGCTGAGTTATGTTCAGATTAACGTAAAAGTTTAAACATGTTGATAATTAATATTGGGTGGGGCACAAGGAATCATTTTGGTACCTAAAATATCACTATACTTTATGTTCGTTCTTTCACGACTCTCCACAATGGTATTTTTTCATCATTAGCCGATGTGGGATTTTCATCATCCAACACCTCCCCTCGAACAAAGCATGCCTCCCCTTAATCGAGGCTCGACTCCTTTGGAGTCTTGGTCATTTTTTACTGCCTTTGTTCGACTAAGTTGAGGGTATGACTCTGATACTATGTTAGACGAACACGACTCTCCACAATGGTATGATATTGCCGACTTTGAGAATAAGCTCTCATGACTTTGCTTTAGGCTTCCTAGAAGGCCTCATACCAATGAAGAAAGTATTATTTATTTATAAACCCATGATCATTCCCTAAATTAGCCAATGTGGGATTTTCATCATCCAACAGTTTTCACTCTTAGAACTGAGAAGTAGGTAATCTGACCCGTGTTGCCTTATAGGGATAGTTTTCACTCTTAGAAGTGAAAAGTAGGTAATATGAATTTTCATCAGAAACGTGTGAGTGAAGATAAAACATACTGAAAGATCTCGTGTTGTTTTGTGGGGATAATCTCGACTCTTTGAAGTGAGAAGTAGGTAATATAGTCATATCGTAGGAGAATGCGGTAGACAGTGAGTGTTCTACTTCGTTATTTAATATAATTTTTTCTAAAATTTTAAATTAGAAGATATTTCAAATTTTAAATTATAATTTTTTTTTATATATAAAAAGGTTTAAAACGGAATTAAATTTCAAATATTCCACCGATAAAGTGATTGATTAAAAATTGAAAGAACCCAAACTCTATATTTTAAATTATTTTAATTAAAAAAAAAAAAGCATAAAAAGAAGAAAAAGTGGAATGTCCTGCAATTGTACGTTACAATGTCCGGCCAAATCACCTAACTCAACTAATATATATATATATATATATATAGATATATATATATATAAAGATTCATATCCTTAAAGCAATGCCCATATCTTATAAATAAATAAACAAATAAACAAATAAAAGTAAATTAATTCATTGCCT
The DNA here is from genome assembly GCF_057944985.1 of Cucurbita pepo subsp. pepo. Classification (NCBI taxonomy): domain Eukaryota; kingdom Viridiplantae; phylum Streptophyta; class Magnoliopsida; order Cucurbitales; family Cucurbitaceae; genus Cucurbita; species Cucurbita pepo. Next base: position 6,725,239 of record NC_141815.1, read on the forward strand.
TTTTTCTCCACCACTAACCTTTATACATATAATTAAACAAAGGCAAAAGTTAACCTTATAAAATAGAAAGTAAAAGATATAGTAATTAGGCATCTAAATATGGGTAAGTTAATTTTACCCGGTGAAATTGCTCTATGTGCTTCATTCTTCGATGTGAATTTGTTGATTTGAGAGAAAAAAGATGATATAGTTCACACTAAGTTCATTTTTGGTGTGTTTAATTTGCCTCCTAGGTCAACCTTCTATCTTCACGATTTCTAGAAATTATTAGTTCGGTTGACTTTTCGATTTTTGAAATTATTGAAGGTATGCGTCCGTACTAGCATATTATAATAGAGAAGTATCTCGATGCACATGACATACATAAATGTATGAGGTTCTCATAGTTTAAAATCATAGCTTATAATAAAAATACTTTTCGTTCTTCCTTTCGTTGATGTCATAGTATGCATGAGTCATGTATGCATAGTGTCATGGTCGTACTTCTTCAACCGAGCGGCAGCGTGATCTTGATACGCTTATGGCAAGCCTTAAGGGGAAACTCAAGCTTCATTCACATTTTCGTATGGCTTTGTGGTTTCATCGGACCATTGGTGAGTTTGCCTTTGCCAACCGAACACAACTCGTGCGGAATCAAAGCTTGTTCGGCCACACACCCTTTTGTGTGTGCATGTTTAATTGGGTGCGACATAATCACATCGCATCTCATTGTCATCTTCGTTCCCAACAAGCTGGATCCATGCATCGTGATGTCGTCCCATGTCTCGGGACACATTGTAACGCCCCTAGTTTTCTCTAACCTAATTAGCGACGTTACCTTGTACTTGTATAACGAAAGAACGAGAGTTTATGTAAGACAGTCTCAATAATGACAATACGTTCATTATTATAAGTAGCCTTGCCAACTATAAGAAAGAGTTGTGGCTCAAAATCAATCAGCAGTTCCTAGGTTCTCAGTAACGTGGCCAGTCAGCGGGCAGGAGGGAGGGAAGCTTACCTTGACTTGCCAGCCGCTTTACCTTGTTCAAGAAAGAGTGTTTGAAGAATAGTCCAGGTAAGAGGTTTTTCACTAACAAAAGCTACTGAAAGAAAAGATTTTGTATCCTATATAGGGGTAAAAGTTTGTTATGGAAATCAATCTTGTTTAGATCTAAACCCAATACGATTTCTTAACTTTACTAGAAGGTTCGCAGGCGGACCAAAGCTGGGCTCGACAAAACGGAAAGTATCATGGTACGTCGAACGCGCCTCTACTTGAGCCTCCAACGATAAAGGTACAAGAATAAGTAAGATGAAGGTCATATCGGGTCAGGAAGTAGCTCAGGTAATACCGGTAGCGTATTTCGAAAGAGGGGCCAAGATTCCAAACCTGGGGGAAAACAATAACGACAGCCTAACTTAGAAAAAAAATCAACAGATAACTAGAAGAACAATTGCAATAACTATTGTCCGAGAGAATCCAACAAGACGCCTACGACACTACAAACCCTCCTTAAGACTTCCATGGCCTTCGCAACGTTAACCATCAGCTGTACATGGGGGCCTTGCCCTTACCTGAAAATATGGGTAGCATGTGCATGACGTGGGCCCACCAGGCAAGTTCGCATGCGAACTCCCTGGGCCTGGCTTGGTCGGGTACGTATGACATACAATACTGGATGCCACGGAAAAGGAGGGCCTACATGATATCGTAGCGAACATAATATCGAATGTACGTGTAATGATACACCTTCCAAGGGAGAAAAAAAAAAGAAAAAAAACGCTGAAAATCTCGCGATTTTTGGCGAGATCCACTAAGACCCCCTTAAACACTAGGAGTGGCCGCCTCCTTTAGATAGGAGCAGACGCTAGGGTATTTCGGAGCAAGGAGAGGCAGACGCGCCACCGGAGACGGACGAACGATGACGCTCCCACCGGCGACAGTAGCCAAGCTCCGCGATTAGGGTTGTCGAGGCTTTCAGGCGAGGAAGACGAAGCGGCAGGCGTGGGTCGACCCTCGACATTCTGCGAGTCGTCTCGACCAGTGTGCAGCTCGCACCTTGCAGGCTGCACTTGGACACCACCACTGGGCCTCGTTCCCTTTCGGCCCAAACTGGAGGCACGCCCAGAAACCCTGCACCGATAGTGTTCTTCGCAGCCGTCGGTTTCAGCTCCATCGGCGGCTCCATGCACTTCTGGCTCGGCTAGGTTCAGCTTGGCAGTGCGGCTTGGCGGCTCGACATCCGAATAGTATACTGATTCCTAGGTTTTCGACCCTTCTAGTGCTATTCCCACCCTTATTTCAACCATCTGAGGTCATTATAACTCGATTTTGACAAAATAGCTTGCGATAGGGACATACCTTGGTAGCTAGGCATAAGGGATAGTTGTGAAAGGGCTCTAAGCGTATCATGTTATCTTATAAGAGGTAGTTAGGCACCGAAGTTAGCATTGTGGGTGACTTCGGCCAAGGCCAAAGAGGTAAGTAACCTTACTGTTGGCATTAGTTATGTATGTATGTTGGTGCTTGCCCTGTGGCCCCTTGCATGCACCATGTGTGTTGTTGATGTATGCTAGGTTAGATGTTTCTTGTAGTGAAATGCTAGGTATGCCATGTTTATGTATGTGATTATTGCCGTAAAATGCTATGTATGTCATGTTTATGTATATGACGTCTGTGACACGATTTTCTACCCTATATGTACGAGCTTGATTGACATGTCGTGATTGTAATGAGAACCCCACATGCCATGAATGTGATGACTAGTATGCTACGGTATGCTTACCTGATGTTTGACCTAGTTATGCTATGTAATGCGGTGAGGGGATGGAACGTTGTATGTATAATGCCAGGGAGGTAAACCTCAAGAACCTTATGCACGCTATGGTTATGTACCTGGGGCACTACCCCGTTATGCTACTGGTGATATGGACGCGTATATTCGATATTGTGTTCGCCACGATATCATGCAGGCCCTCATTTGTCCGTGGCGTCTGGTATTGTATGTCATACATACCTGACCAAGCCACAGTCACACACGTGGGCCATGTGTGGGAAAGTACCATGCATCCACCCCGGCCCAGACAAAGCAAGGGCCTAAGGCATGGGAAGGAATGGAAGACAGACCCCTCTCTCAGTTTCTTTCTTTTAACACTTGTGCTCATGTAGGTATATTATGTGCGACATGTATGGGTAGCACGTGGCTTGAGTATTATATAAAATATGGGTATGGGTAGCAGACCCCTCCCTCTGTAAGACTTCCATGGCCTTCGCAACGTTCACCGTCAGCCGTACATGGGGGCCTTGCCCTTACCTAAAGTACCCAGTAAGTCGCCCCACTATTGGGGTTAAACATATAATCATACATTAGGATACATGCGATCGCATACAATACACATACATAAGCACAAGTGTCAAAAGAAAGAAAACGAGAGAGGGGTCTGTCTTCCATTCCTTCCCATGGCCTTAGGCCCTTGCTTTGTCCGGGCGGGGTGGATGCAAGGTACTTTCCCACACATGGCCCACGTGCGTGATTGTGGGCCCACCAGGCGAGTTCGCATGCGAACTCCCTGGGCCTGGCTTGGTCGGGTACATATGACATACAATACTGGACACCACGGAAAAGGAGGGCCTGCATGATATCGTAGCGAATACAATATCGAATGTACGCGTCCTACCATCAATAGAATAACGGGGGAGTGCCCCATGTACATAACACATAGCATGCATGAGGTCTTTAAGGTTTACCTCCATGGCATTATACATACAACGTTCCATCCCCTCACCGCATTACATAGCATAACTGGGTTAAACATCGAGTAAGCATATCGTAGCATACTAGTCATCACATTCATGGCATGCGAGGTTCTCATTACAATCATGACATGTCAATCAAGCTCATACATACAGGGTAGCAAACCGTGGCACAAACATCACATACATAAACATGGCATACGTAGCATTTCACTGCAAGAAACATATAACCTAGCATACATCAACAACACACATGGTGCATGCAAGGGCCACAGGGCACGCACCAACATACATACATAACTAACACCAACAGTAAGGTTACTTACCTCCTTGGCCTTGGCCGAAGTCACTCACAACACTAACTCCGGCGCCTAACTACCTCCTATAAGATAACATGATACGCTTAGAGCCATTTCACAACTAGCTCTTATGCCTAGCTGCCAAGGTACGTCCCTATCACATACTGTTTTATCAAAATGGAGTTATACTGACCTCAGATGGTTGAAACAAGGGTGGGAATGGCTCTAGAAGGGTCGGAAACCTAGGAATTGGTATATTATTTGTACGTCAAGTCGCTAAGCCACGCCATCGAGCCGAGCCGAGCCTGGAGTGCAATAGAGCCGCCGATGGAACTGAGCCGATGGGCTGCGAAGACCACTGACGGCATAGGGGTTTCTGGATGCGTCTGGGCGTCACTGGTTTCGGGCGGAAATGGGACGCGGCCTAGTGGTGGTGTCGGCCAAGACGACTCGCGGAATACTCAAGGACCGACCCACGCCCTCCACTTTGTCTTCCTCGCCCGAGCCTCGACAAACCCTAATCGCAGGTCCTGGTTACTGTCGTCGGTGGAATCGTCGTCGTTCATTCATCCCTGATGGTACGTCCTTGCCCTAACGTACCTCAGCGTCGGTTTGCTCCTATCTAAGGACTCACAGAAGTCCAAAGTCTCGCGACGTTTTCGATTCCTAGCCTAAACCTTTTGTCTCCTCCCTCACAGGTACGACAGTGACTCAAAATGAAAAGACGGCTACTAAGGTACCTAGGGTTTAATATGGGGACTCAAGGCATTAATACGCCCTTGCTGGCAAGGCATGCCTCACCGGAAATCTCGCGATTTCCGGCAAGATTGAAGGCTTTTTTTTTTTTGCCTTTTTGAAACCCTTATCGTTACACACATTGACCATCTAAGGGTGTTCGGACACATGCGTTGGGAATTAACACGTATATCAATCATGTCATCAAAATATCCCGATTATCCATCCATTTGGGTTTTCTCGAGCATCGAATTCTCTTATCTCCATGCTAAACCATTTACGACATATGTTCCAGATAGCGGGTGCATAATCCAACCTCCAACACATGGGTTGGGGAGCAATACCGGCAGACCCTTATCATCTTGTACTATCATTGAAAGATCATTTTCAAAGGAAGACGTCTGAGATGCTCGTCCCGTGATGTTCGCCCACCTATAACACACACATATGGCATAGGGTAGCTCGCTTAGGCCACAGGGCACAAGGGTGGTGGAGAGCCAACACCATGCCTCCCCTATAGTACATTTTGAGGCATTTTCAATCATTTTCGAGTAGACGTCATTTTTGCGAGTGGACATACAGCCTCATACATAGTCCGTCAAGTATCCAATTGACACCAATTTTGTAAGCTTTCATCTTTCATATAGACAAACTAAAATCTCGAACCGCGTACCAAAATTCATACTAAAACCTCGACTTCTGAGGTTATGGCCTGGGGCCCTACCCAACCCTCTTCGAGCTTGTCTTTGACACTTATGTCGCCTCATTCTCTTGGAATTTGCATAGGCCTCGACTTATCTTCAATGCACTCTTGGTGTGTTGGATGATGCACCATCCTCCCTCGATCGTATCATGGCACTTCTCAATCCTGGCCCTCACATTGTTGGATGGGCGCCACTTGAGGGTTGCTTCCTGTCTGTCTTGCGTGTAGGGGTCACAACCTACTTTCTATCGGTGAGGTTGTGACACATAGTACTCACAATTGCTTTCATCTTGCATCATCATAGTACACTATAACCCATAACATGGCTTCACATGACATGACATAGAATAACATACATAGCATTTCATATCATACATATCATCGCATAATAGGACATCACATACATACGTAACATGGCATCGTAGGTCATCATATAACATACATAAGCATAGCATAACATTATGACGCATGCAGAGGCCACGGGACATGTGTCATCATACACCATACAATTCTCCCAACCAACAACCAGTAAAGCCACTTACATGTTTAGCCTTGGTCGGAGTCCCTAACTATTTTATAGATGCTCCGAGATTGTTCCTCAACTTCAATATAATCTATGCAAACCCATATCACACCCTCCGGACATATTATTAAACCTAGTTTAGCCTAACATATTGGTTACTCCCAATTTTTAGCTAAAAAATATTTAATTTGAGTAAATAGAAGTCTTATTAACCTCAAATGTCTTCAATAAGGTCAAAAACATCTCCAAGAGGGTTGAAAATGTAGGAAACGATACCAAAATTGAATATCGAGTCGAATAAGCCGTTTCCAAGTTGCCAGAGCCGCATAAGCCAACTACAGAACCATAGAGTCGCTCTTAAATTTGGGGGAGTGACCCTCGTGTGCTAGCCAAATACTAGATTATTTGTATGGTCATTTGCACCTTCTTAGGACATGTTTACAACATAGAGATCCTGTTCAAGAGACCCCTGACCATTTCCACTCATGATACTGGCATCTAAATTGCCTCAGCATACTACACTATTCGACCTAGACCTTTCTCAATGATACCTATACGTCTACCTCTAGGTCGGCGTGCGCTAAGGGTTTACTAGATGGGTTAAGAGGCAAAGACTCGTTTAATATTGTCTCACTACTACTAGGCTTGTTAAGCTTTCTTAGTTATCTTTTTAATGGATGTCTATTAGGCTGATAAGGGCATTTAGGTGGTTCAAGTCTTGTCTCTCATTTTCAAGACATTTAGGACTAACTCCTTGAGCTAATCCATTATTTGGGTGCTTACAAATCTAGACCTTTAATCGATGCTCAAGATACTGGGGTGCATGGTCTACTGGAAATTATTGATCTATGTTAAGGTGTAAATCGCTCTAGCTATAGCGCCCTAATCTTAACTTGGTTAATTGATGCATGCTTGTTACAAAGAAATTCTTACCATTCACTTAAAGTATGGCACTCATATTCTAATCGTCACCGTGGCCATCTTGGGGTGTTGAGGAGATCTACTGAGCTCCAAGAGCAGCTAGGTGGCTTAATGCGAACTTTCGACTCTTGGGTACTCTGTTTTGACTCCTCGAGTCTTTCTTAGTCTAAGAGCACTAGGGTTTTCACCCTTTGATCATCGATCATGATCCTTAGGTGCTTAGTCTACTTTAGATGTCCTGACCTAGGTCATCGTCTAGCCAACCTAACTCTAGCACTCTTGTTCTAGCTCTATGCAAATATACACGCTATACAGGGAGAACACACATTCAATCACCTAGAGGTATACATACTTTACCATCCACTCACAATCAATCCGAGCATAGATCACAATTACACATCCTCAATTCTAGCACAAAGTATTAAAATTAGCAGGTATTAGAAATTCTCATTCTAGAGGCATTTCAATAATTTTATGTCACATAGATTGCATTATCATCCATAAATGCCCTTATGAGGTTCTAAACATGCATATTCTAACTATCTAAAGTAAGAAATGCTTGAATGCAAGCACACCCTAATGATCCTTACAAATATTACTTAAAAATATACGAGTAGCTACTTACGTGGATGACACATGCATTCCCGATCTAGCTTTTTCGCGTATTTGGAGCTCTAATTTCTAAAATTTCTCTAGTATGTCCTAATTTAAGTGGAGTTAGGGTTAGTATTGAAGTGAAAGTGAAGGATATTCTAATGGACATCCAAATGAACAAATAGAAGAACACATGTGTGTTGGAGTTAGGGTTATTTTTACAATTTTTCATATTTTTATTTAATTGTTGCATCTTTTTTAACATAAATCCTTGATGCATCTTTCTCTTGTGACATTGTCCCCCTTAACCTAGTCAGGGTCTTTGATGACTTTCTTGGGGACACAATCAGATTGTCACTTGTGGCATTATCCCACACTAAATTTAGGCATCGTTTGGATGACGACTCGAATATCGAACTGGATTCTCAATTAACCCGCTGACTTGTTTGTGCTTTCAGAATGAATATAGAAACTTGTGCACTACTTATGAGTTATCCCACCGTCAGACCTTCTCTCGGTCTCCAAGACTCGTAGCATAAGCACGACTAAACAAAACTTGCCTAATGGTTGTGGGATATCCATCCATGGACCTAACTTCGTCCACTTTTCAGACTTGGCCCGAGACTCACCAGACAAATCATGGTAAAAAACTAGCATTAGCATTCTTCACTTGAGTTAGAGGGAGTGCGTCCCAAACGTTGCCATCATGGTCAATATCATCGAATTCTCTGAGTCACATAAAGATCAATATCACAATATTGTCTTGTCATGGCCATATCCTTTTTCGAAAGCAAGGCCTAGAAGCTTGTAACTCAACCCCATGTTGGCAGTACAGTCTAGCCAACTAATCCACTTGTACTTCATGTGGCAAGCACTACACTAACATTTCTCTAGTCTTGCATCAATTTCGTTTATTGTGCAGCCCACATCTAGCCTGATGCTTTTTACTTGAACGGATGTTGGTCTTGCTACTCTTGTGAAGCCATCCTCCTTACCACTAGGTGATGGCTCAAGGAACACACGTGTGCTCGCTACATGGAGCACTCCTCTGGAGTGAGCAACACATTTTCTCTAGCTCTCCCCACTAAACTCAGCTGCCTTTCTTACAGTGACGTCGTCCACCTATATGGACTTGCATTGTGCACATTTGGCACTTGGTTGACACATGTCTCATTTGACCCTCGACTTCTTTTGCTTGAAATCATTCACATTATTCTTCTGATGTGAATGGCTCTGTAGTTATGATTCACTATCTATCATTTTGAACTCCCAAGCCCTTGGCAAATAAGCTTAGTTCATGCTTCATTGATGATTAAGATTCCTCCTCAGGCAGTCGACATTTCGACCCACAACACAATTCTTAATTTTGACTAACAACTGTCTTGCCCAATTAGGCACTTGTGACACACTTGCAAAGTCTTCATTAAATCCTCGAGTTCTCTGTCTTGTTCAACTAAACACACAAAATGTAGCTCTAATACCACAGTCGTACTTTTTTTTACCGTGCGGCGTTGTGATCTTGACACATCTATGACAAGCCTTAAGGGAAACTCAAGCCTCATTCACATTTTTTGCCCGTCTTTGTGGCTTCGTCGAACCTTCGACGAGGTTTACTTTCGCAAATTATACACAACTTGTGCAGAATCCAATCTTGTTCGGCCCCACACGCTAGACTAAAAATGTGAATGGGGCTTGAGTTCCTTCTTATAGTTTGTCGTGAGCGCGTCAAGATCACAATATTGCACGATTGAAGAAGTAGGAACGTGACAATTAGTACCAGAACCATAGTTTGTGTGTCTAGTCAAACAAGATAGAGAATTAAGGGTGTAATTAGGACTTTGCAAATGTGTCACGAGTGCCAAATTGGACAAGCCAGTTGTGCGTCAGAATCAAGAATTGCTTTGTGGGTCGAAAGTCAGACTGCCTGAGAAGAAGTCTTACCTGTCACTGAAGCATGAGCCAAGCTCATTTGCCAAAAGCTTGGGAGTTCAAATGGGCAGCCAGTGAATCAGAAGGCATATCAATTTGTGTCTTGGAGAGAGTCATTCACATCAAAGAATGCATAGGCTCTCATAGCTTTACTTCTGGTTTTCTTAAAAGACCTCATACCAAAGGAGATAGATTCCTTACTTATAAACCCATGATGATAAGGATCTAAAAGTTGGATACGCTCGGTTCAGCCTCTATTCCATATTACAAGTTGATTCGATTAAGGAAAAACCATTTGGAACTTCAGAAGTGAAGTTTGGTATGGTTAGAGTTGCTATACTTAACACTTGATTGATAATTTCTTTGAAAGGTTTATTTATTATTTTAATTACATAACTTCTTGGAGTGGACGGGGGATGATTTGTCAAAATGGTCGTAACTTCTTTTAGTGATTTGTCAAAATGGACAAAAGAGTGGGAGTAACTTACCAATCATTGTCACTCCAGCATTCCAAGAGTTGAGAGTTTCTTTTGTGGAAAGACTATAAATACCCATAAATTAGTATGTAAAAATGTAGCTTTTTTAGGAATAAAATTGAGCTCTCAAGTTAAGATTTTCACCTCAGAGATTTGAATATTATCCATGACATTTCTAAGTTTAAAGCAATTCTCATGATAGATTGCATCTGAGCCATTCAATCAAGTCTTGATCAAGTTCGATTGTGGAATGTCTCAATTTAGAACAAGGGTCCAAATCTTGCTTCTAGTTCTTTAATCTGAAGAGTTATTCTAATTCTAGTCTTATCTCTTGGTTGAACCGAATTTTGTATAGGGAGGTATTAATTTTTTTGATTCAAGGGTCCTTACTTAACAAAAGCTTGAATCGTTTTTTTGATTCAAGGGTCCTTACTTAACAAAAGCTTGAATCGTTGGGCTGAGGATTAAGATTTGTGATCTTTCTCTTACTTAGCCAAACATGACTACTTCTCTCAATAATCCTCAACAATCCTCTCTTCAAACAAAGTACACCATATAGCCTCCCTTGAGACCTACTTCTGTATAGCTCTTGAACAGCCTCCCCTTAATCAAGGCTCAACTATTTCTCTTCAGTCCTCAAATTGGTGAACGGTCACACGATTCCTCTCATCATCCGTCGAGTATCCGATCGATACCAAATTTGATGAGCTTTCAACTTTAATATAGATGGACTTAACTCTAGAGTTACATGACTCATAACGAAACCTCGACTTCTGAGGTTATGGTTTGAGGCCCTATCTGGCCCTCTTTGAGCTTGTCTACAACACTCGTGTCACCTCGTTCTCTCGAACCTTGTCTATGTCTCGGCTTGGCTTGAATGCACACTCTTGGTGTGTTAGATAATGCACCATCCTCCTTGGTCGCATCATGACACTTCTCAATCTTAGATTTCATGTGGCTGGATAAGCGCCACTTGAGGGTCGCCCCTTGTCTGTCTTGTCTGTAGGGGTCAAAACGTACTTTCTGTTAGTGTAGTTGTGACACTCTCTCCACTTAACCTAGTCATTGTCTTCGATGACTATCTCAGTGGTACAATCGAATTGTCCATTGTGACACTCTCCCTCGCTTAATCTCGACATCGTCCCAATAATGACCCAAATATCAGACTAGCTTCTCACTTGACCCAGTAAATTATGGGCTATCTCACTGTTAGACTTTCTCTCGGTCTCTTAGACTCACAGCATAAGCACGACAAAACATAACTTGCCCAATGGCTCTGGATTATCCCTCCATGGACCTAACTTCGTTCACTTTTCAGACTTGGCCTGGAACTTATCAGCCAAACCATGACAAAAACTAGCATCGGTATTCCTCGCCTTAGCTATGGGGAGCGCGCCCAAACGTGGCCATCATGGCCCAAACCGTCATACTTTCTTAGTTGCATAGAGATCTATATCACGAAATTCTCTGATCATGGTCACATCCTTTTTTGGAAGCAAGGCCTAAAAGCTTGTAACTCAGACCCGTGTTGGCACTACACTCTAGCAAACTTGTCAACTGGTCACCTTTGTGTGGCAATCGCTTCACTAACACTTCTCTTGTCTTGTTGCATCTTCGTTCATTGTGTTGCCCACGTCCAACCTAATGCTCTCTTCTCGAGCAGATGTTGGTCTCGACACTCTTATGAAGCCACCCTTCTTAGGCACTAGGTGATGGCTTCAGGAACACACGTGTGCTCGCTTCATTGAGCACTTCTTCAAAGTGAACAACCTATTTTCTCAGACTCTCCCCCACTAAACTCAACTGCCTCTCTTATAGTAACTTCATCCACCCATATGGACTTACATGATGCACATTTGGACTTGGCCAGCGTATGTCTCATCTGCCCCCAGCTTCTTTGCTTACAACCATTGACATTATTCTTCTTATGTGAATGACTCTTTCAAAGGCACCGGCCTAATACACCTTCTGATTCACTATCTTCCCATTTGAACTCCCAAGCCCTTAGCAAATTAGCTTAGTTTGTGCTTCATTGACAAGTAAGATTTCGAGCCACAAAACAATTTTTTATTCTAACTCATAATTGTCTTGCCCAAATATGCACTCGTGACACACTTACAAAGTTGCAACCCAAGAAATTGGGTTCGGATAATATTAAAAGGACAACTGAGGAAAAATGACTTGATCTAAGAGTCCTCCCAACAGTCACATGACTTTGCATGCTCCCGACAACAACAATGGTCTATGCTCCCTCTATAAACATCGAATAGCAAGAATGAGTATAAAACTTCTCATATTTAATGTTCCTTAAACTATGTACTCAATTGGGGTCCTAAAGTTGGTCAATTCTATAGCTTAGATTCATTTTAGCCCTCTCATACTCATAAGGTCCATATACCTTACTTACTCCTATTCTAAGGGTGTAAGTCACCCATCATGGTGTACTCGGGCATCCACTTAGCCTCTCATTTCATACTTTTCAGGTCCAATGGGTCATCACACTTCCTGCGCATAATTCTGGTGCCCTCATATGTCTCGGCCTCTAAAGAAGTCTAGTACATATGAATGAGTTTTCGCTAGCAATAGGTGACCTCTCAATCTACCTATGACTTCATATGTACCTTCTACTAAGTGCTAACTAAAAGTTTCCCTAATGACACCTGAAAATGCTTCCTATTCCTATGTCATTTCAGGCTAGAACAGTGCCAGGTTGGTTCCCCTCTAGGCACAGTTAAAGCTACCTCAATAGTTCCCTCTGGCGTGCCACAAGTCCTAACTTGGTGACTTGGCAATCCTATATGTTAATTAGACCCTCACCTTTCGAGCTGAGTTCACAATTAGTGTTTGCACCCCAACCATCCTTACATAGACCTAGTAGGGCCATATCGTCATAACGGACCCTAAATGTGGCTCAAGAACCTAGGAAGAGATTAAAGAAAAAAGCTCACTAACAAATCCCACATATCCTCTAGGGCATATAGCATTTAGTCCACAAGTCAAACAGAGCATACATAGGTATTCCAATTTCCTAACATGCTTCTAGGAGCATAAATGACATTAAATCATAAATCAGACATATCCACACATCATGTATGCATATCGAGCAAAGTATGGTAGAACATAACATATCATGGTCCTACCGAAGCATTTAAATCAAGTAGAGTTATCGACTACATATCGAAAGTCCTAAACATGCATATCAGGCTAAACGAGCTTTGAAAGTTTAACTAATCCATTTTCCTTCTCAAATCATCTTTTTATCCATGCTAAATATTTGTATGCATGAGTCCTAGTCGATTCCTACAAATATAGCTTACCAAAAACCCAAATGCTAACTTACTTATCAAGCTCGGTTCAAGTTTTCAAAATTCCAAATTCTTCAAATTTCTCAAATCTACCCTAAATTAAGTAAAAAGAATAAAACGGGTGAAAATTATAATTCGTTAAAAAAAAGGGACATGTCAAAATTGGTGACGTTATCGCTTATGTTATTTTTCTTCTTCTTCTCCCGCACACCTTAAGTTGGTCGAAAATTTATAGGGAGAATATAATAATTTTAAAATTTATCAAAAATATTTTGGATTAAATTTACAAAAATAGAATCCCTCGTCCTCTCTTCCCATTTCAGTAATTCTACCCTCATCTTCTTCTTGTCTATGCTTTGATGCATTTTTTTTTGCTACGAGTCTTTCACTCTTCTCGTGGAATTTCTTAACTGCAAGACGGTAAAAGACAAGAAAATAGCTTTACAGAGGGAAAGAGAACCATTTCCATTGAGTGAGTGTAACGGTGGTTAAAAATCAAAATAATATTTTAACCTAATAAATTAATGGCAATAAATCCTATTCCAAATTTATAAGAAATTAATAAAAATAAAAATAAAAAAAAAAAAAAAAAAAACTCCCAAAACTAAGAGTATCGAAGGGAAAGAATATTCGAAGCAAGGATCCCATATCCTCTCAAAGCTCTATAAAAATCCCCCAATACCCAACAGATTCCCCCAAAACACTCCCACTAAGAGAGAGAGAGAGAGAGAGAGCTTCAAGAATTTGCAGAGAGAAACAGAAAATCCCTCCCCCCATTTCCCAAATCCCAGCGAGAGGAAGAACAACAACAAGAATCATCATCATCATCATCATCATCATCATCAACAATGGGCGACATGATTGTGAACAGCCAATACGAAATCCTGGAGGAGATCGGAAGAGGACGATTCGGAACCATCACTCGTTGCTTCTGCCCTATTTCCAACAAGTTTTTCGCCTGCAAAACCATCGCTAAAAGCGATCTCATCGATGAAACCGACAAAGAATGCCTCGAGAAAGAGCCTAAAATCATGGCTCTTCTCCCTCCCCATCCCAATATTCTTCCGTTGATTGACGTTTTCGAGAACGATGATTATCTCTGTTTGATCTCTGAGCTCTGTGACTCCGTTTCCCTCTACGATCGGATTATCCGTCGTCCTTTTTCCGAATCAGAAGCCGCCATCGTTATCAAGCAGCTTCTTCAAGCCCTCGCTCACTGCCATTACCATGGCGTTGTTCATCGCGATGTTAAGCCAGATAATGTGCTCTTCGATTCCAGAGACAATTTGAAACTCATCGATTTCGGATCGGCTGAGTGGTGCGACAAAGACGGATTTACCTTCGGCGTCGTCGGAACGCCTTACTACATCGCGCCTGAAGTTTTGAGAGGATCCGAATACGGTCAGAAAGTCGATGTATGGAGCGCCGGTGTGATTCTCTACACGATGTTGGCTGGATTCCCTCCGTTCTACGGCGACTCCGCGGCAGAGGTCTTTGAGGCCGTTCTTAGAGGAAATCTGAGATTTCCACCTAGGGTTTTCAGATCGATTTCCTCTGCGGCTAAGGATTTAATGAAGAAGATGATATGCCGAGATGTCTCTAGAAGATTCTCCGCCGAACAAGCTCTCAGTAAGTACAACTTCCTCTAATTAAACACTGATTTCTGTTATTGAATGAAACCATTATACACTCTTTGATCTGATTGTTCTTGGATCTCTGAACTCCAAACTTTTGGTTTCCATATTCGTTTACAAATCTTGAACCATTAGAAGATTCATTCATTACAGATTTGAGTTTAGAGCTGTTTGTTTGTTTGTTTGTTTGTTTGTTTGGTTCCTTATGTTGAATTGAAAATTGTTGTTAACAGGACACCCATGGATTCTGAGTGGAGGAGAAGGAACATCATCAGTGGAGTAAATCGTTTATAACATTTTGACTCACAAAAAAAAAAAAAAAAAAAAAAAAAAAAAAAAAAAAAACCCAAAAAAGAGAAATCCATGATGATGAATAGAAGAATGCTTTGTAGTAGAGTATAAACAAAGCATTGAAAAGCCAGTTTTGCATTCCAGTACATAAACCCCTGCTGCCTGCTTCTTCCCCAACCCTGTGAATAAGAGACCTCAACCTTCAGAGCTCAGACTCCATTAATGGCTGCTCTACTGAAGATTCTAGACACAGAGAGAGAGATAACAGTTGGTTCTTTTTTGTTGTGTTTTTTTTGGTTTCTTTGTAGAATTTGGGGAATCCTTTCTTTCCCTCCAAACCCTTTTGTTTTTGGTGTATAAAGAGTGTTTGGGAAGTGAGAAAGACCCACAAAAAGAAAAGGGGGAGAAATTAGATGAGAAGTTTAAATGTAATAAGTAGTTTGGTTTTTGATTTTCAAGTTTGAAGGATGTGTTTGTAATGTAATGTAATGTAATGTGATGTGAATGCAAATGCTGGGAATATAAACTCATGTTTTCCTGAAATTTTGCTTATGGAATCTTATAATTCAAATCTTTCTTTTGACTCTTTTTTTTTTTCTTTTCTTTTTTCTTTCTATTTTTCATCTTATTCTCTAAGCCATAATATGTGGTATATGCTTTTCCATGTATACCATTTCCTATTTAATAGTATTTTTAAACTTTTAAAAAATATTTTTGAATAAAATATTTAAGAGTGTTTCCAAAATACTTTAAATTTTTTAGTTAGTTTATATTTAGATTCCTCAAACTCAATTTGTTTAAATTTAAAAGATATTTTTTAAAATTTTAAAGTGGTGGGTTATTCTCCTCCCAACTAATGTGGGCGTCAGCTTTACTCGGGCACTCTTTCCTTCTTCCAATTGATGTGGGACCGCCCCCAAATCCACCCCCTTTGGAGCCCGCGCCCTTACTAGCACACCGCCTCGTGTCTACCCCCCTTCGGGGAACAGTGAGAAGGCTGGCATATTGTCCATTGTCTGACTCTAATACCATTTGTAACGCCTCATATCCACCGCTAGCACACATTGTCCAGTGTCTGGCTCTGATACCATTTGTAACGGCCCAGATCCACCGCTAGCACATATTGTTCTCTTTGGTCTTTCCCTTACATTGTCCAGTGTCTGACTCTGATACCATTTGTAACGGCCCAGATCCACCGCTAGCACATATTGTCCTCTTTGGTCTTTCCCTTACATTGTCCAGTGTCTGACTCTGATACCATTTGTAACGGCCCAGATCCACCGCTAGCACATATTGTCCTCTTTAGTCTTTCCCTTTCAGGCTTCCCCTCAAAGCTTTAACACACTAGGAGAAGGTTTCCACACCCTTATAAATGGTGGTTTGTTTTTCTCCCGACCAATGTGGGACATCACAAATTAAATATTATTTACATTAATTCTATTCGTTTGATTTTTTTTTCGATAAAATAAATTTATATACGGTTGTATTTACAAAAATTATAACTAATAATAATTATATCAACTAAAATGATGAAGATTGAGGTGATATTTTAGAAACAATTTTATTTAGTGATCTTTAATTAATCTTAAAAAGATCAAGTAAAAATAAGTATAAATTGAATGATATTTGTTCCTTTATTTTTTAAATTATACTTAATATTAAAGCATATAAATTAATTAATTCTTTCTTTTCTTTCGTATAATTAGTAGAAACGTGTAATCGTCTTATTCTATATGTCGTTATCATTAATTAAAATAATATCTTTTATAGTATCATGTAATAGTTTGATATCAAATTCGATTCTTAATTAAAACGGTTACTTCAGTGTATAATATAAGCGTTAAACTAATAAAGTTGACCTAAAAAAATTAAAAAAAAAATCAAATATATTATGTAATTTTATATGAATGCAAATGGTTGTAAATTATGTTAATGGAATCTGACTAGGAATCTCTTTCCTTATTTTCTTTCCCTTCTTTATTTAATTATATTATTACTATTCAACTCCACTACACATTTTAAAAATTTTTCTTATTAAATGGTAATTAATCAACCATATTTTTTCATAAAATATATATAATTATTGTAAGAAATTTCACATCGTTTCAAGAACGAAACAAAATATTTCTGATAAGGGTGGAAAAATTTACTCATAACAGACGTGTTATAAAACCGTGAGGCTAACAGTGATATGTAACGAGCTAAAAAAGAATTAGGGGTAAATGTGTAAATTTGTGATTTCAAGGAAGAAGGATATGTCGATTACAGTTGAGTTATACTCACTTTGACAAGGAACATAGGAGTTTGTTTGTCAATCTAAGCATAGTTCAACTGTGTCAAACCTGTGTTTTCGAGAAGAGAGATTACCAATTTGAATTCTCACCAATTGTTAAACTCATCGGGTTCAAACAAAACGATGAGATTTTGATGGGATTAAAAAAGAAAATTCCATTTCTTAATTTTTTTTTTAATAAAAGCATATGGGATAAAGAAAATTTTAATTTTTTAATTTTTGAAAATAATAGTGAAAAAGGGGTTTATAGTAATTTACCAAAACATTACAAAAAAATAATAATAATAAAAAATAAAAAAAATAAAAAAAAGGGAAATTAAAGAGTTTTCATGGCCTACTTTAAGCTTTAATTTGTGGATATAATTATTTTGTTATTTGTTTTAATTATTATTATTATTTTATTATTATTTCTGGCTGACAGTCTGTCTTCCAAAATCTTCTTCCCATATTATCCATTAAATGTTCTTGAAAACAATCAAATTAGTTAAAAAAAAAAAAAAAAAAAAAAAAACATTAGGGTTCTAAGTTCATAATGTTCCATCAATTATTGTCATGTTCTAACTTAAAAAGGGTGCATAAAGATTAGGTATAAGCCCCACAAAATTATTGTCAGCTTCAAACACGTTGTTGGTATAGGTAATAACTATCAATTCTTTTAAGTTTCTTTTAACTGGTCTCGGTTTATTCATGTACTCTTCCATTACTAGCAAATATTGTCTGTTTATGCTTATTACGTATCGTCATCAGTCTCACAGGGAGAGGTTTCCACACCCTTATAAATAACGTTTCGTTCCCTTCTCAAACTGATGTGGGATCTCACAATCCACCACCCTTCAGGACCCATCATTCTCGGTGACACTCGTACCTCTCTCCAGTGGAATCGCACACATTTACTCGAACGTCAAATCAATATTTTAATTTGGGTGGTTTGATGAGGTCATGATTTGGTGCAATAATTCAACTTATAATAGTAATATATCAATTCAAAAATTAGGTATCATCATAGGTTGTCATGTTTGTATACATGCTCTATGTGGACTTTGTTTGCATTAAATATAAGTTTTTATATGCTTTTCAATCAATATTGAATTCACAGCTTAGGAATCTCTTAAATATTTTAAGAACAAGATTGGAACACATCATGAATCAACCCATGTGATTAGGTTAACACCTTTAATTTATTATTGCCCATATTCCTAGTATGCTCGTTGGACGGTTGATTACCTGTGTCGATGTTGAAGGGGTGCTTGTTTCGATACTCGATAATTTATTATTGAACTCTCGTGACTTGATAAAATATGTTCTGGTTTCGGCTTTGATTGTTAGTGGACTCGTATTTAAAGTAGTTAAGTATTTCACGAGCTGTGTGTTTCATTGAAGTAATCTGCAACGACTTGTTGTGATGATCAGAAAAAGTATCGTGTTGCTTGTAATTTAATCTTTTGTTAGATTGTCGATGGATTAGTTCCATTTATTGGTTGTTGGCTATAGCTCGGGCTTAAGTTCAATTACTATATTTGTTAGACCTAATTTTTGTTTTGTTTGTATACCTAGTTTCCTTAATTGATAAGGTTCGTGTTTGTCATTATAGGCACACTTCAATTGTGTATTATAGATATCAAATAGACCTTCTTGACCATCGTGCACATCGTCAAACGCGGCTGCACAACGACCCTTACGACATCGTCACGATTTCCTACGTTCCCACAAATCCAACCACCACAATTAGATCAGTAACAACGAGAGCTTTCTATGTTTTTATTTGGTCTGACAAGCTTCACTATTCATCGAATATTGAAAACGCTCAATCTTCAACACTCACAATTTAATGGACTTTGATTCATATCATTCCTAGCTCAAAAAGTTCAAAAAATTTCGAACACAAACCAACGAACGCTAGACTCTGCTTTTTATAAGATTTAGTTGGTATTACTTGTTCTAAATCTTCCGATCTCTTGATAAATTATGCAATTGGAGTTCGGTGACGAACCTTTTAGGTGATTCTTTTGATTATTATTTCGGTTAGGACGTAGATTTTATTGAACGAGACAAATTTATGCTCCACATATGCATCGAGTGTTTATAATACTCAACCGTTTCCAATTATTTTTAAGAAAAGACACGCACACTAAGTGCTTGCTAAACCTAACTTCCGTATTCATGTTATTCTATGTTTATAATAAAGTCTAACGTTATGATTTAAAATTTATTATATATAATAATTAAATTTAAAAAAAAAAACATGCCAACATGACTCTAGTCGACCCGAGATAAATTAAAATTTAAATCTTTTATATAAATTATAATAAAATATATATTTAAAATTTTTAATTTTGTGGCTAATAAATATTATTTTAAATTAACATTTACGACCCAATATTAAACTTTTTTATAATTTTGAATTATAAAACGGATTTATTAAATAAAATCCAAATATCAGATCTTTCTCCATTGATAATATGAAAAGTCCCTATTCCCAATAAATAATAAATAATAAATAAATAAATAAATTATTATTATTATTGTTATGGGAAGGAATCTTTATAGCATAAATATTAATAAATAAGCACAGACACCTAAGTTGTTGAATTAAAATGTAACACTGCTTATCTATTTTTTTTTTTAATATTATATTTCTTTTTTTTTTAATATAAAAATTAATTCATTAATTAAATATTTTATTTATGACACACCATGACTAATGTGTTTATTTTTTTTATAAATAATTTGAAACCACCCCCACCATG
This sequence comes from Cucurbita pepo subsp. pepo, assembly GCF_057944985.1. Classification (NCBI taxonomy): domain Eukaryota; kingdom Viridiplantae; phylum Streptophyta; class Magnoliopsida; order Cucurbitales; family Cucurbitaceae; genus Cucurbita; species Cucurbita pepo. The sequence continues at coordinate 6,745,422 of NC_141815.1, forward strand.
TTACCTCTAAAACTATAGTATATATATATATATATAAAATTAATTAATTTATTTATTTATTGAAATTAAAAATAATAATGAAGTCTTTATTTTTCTTCTAGAAAAAGTTAAGAGAAAAAAAATTCAAATATTCCAAAGGACTTTTGAGTTCAATTTCTACGTTGAAAAAATAAATAAATAAATTAATAAAATTTAAGAGTACCATTTTCTTTGCCGACTCATATTTTCAAACACTTCTAGAAACGTCGGCAACAAATAATTTAATAATAATTTAAGAAAATACAATAAAATAATTCTATTTTTTTTTTTTTTAAGAAATTAGAACATTAATTTGATGTCTAATATGATTCTAAACTTTTAATTTTACTAAGAGCAAGATCAACGCCTCTCTAAAACCACATTCTAGAAGAACTTCATAAGCCCCTTTAGAGATAGGGGCGAGTATTACACCAGCTCGTAAGTCAAGTACGAAATGAGCCTGTCTACGAACTTTAGAGATAGGGGCGAAGCAGCTCGACCGATAGGGAGAGGGGCGACCTCGTCTTGCCATGACAATCTCACTCGAATTAAGGGGACCTACACATATTAGTACAGTATACCAGGGTCCTCGGCCAGAACTACACGTGCAAGTTTCCCTGCATGTGGCTCGTCGGTGCTTTCCTTTCTAAAAAAATGTCTTAAATAAATGAGGAGTACATGAATGAACGGATACCAACATCTAAATAAAAACGACCTAATTTTAAAATTTTATTAGATATTTTATGAAATTGAATAATTTATTGGATATAAAATTTAAAATTAGAAAAGGCAAAAAGAAAAGGAATAGTGATATGTTGAAAGGGAGATCAATAACGACAAAAACTTGAGTAGTGAGTCATTTATTTATTTATTTATTTATTTATTTATTTATTGTTTTTTTGGGGTTTGATAAGGTCTGTTTGTTTGCTTATCACATGGTGATGTGGGGCCCACTTTGAGGCAAAAGAGGGCAAAAAGCAACAAGTGTGAATTGAAAGGGGAACATTTTTGAAAATAGTGAAAAAGAAAGGGCAACAAAATAATAAACAAAAAAAAGAGGGACGTTTTGTTGCAATTAAGTGAATCAAAGGACACTCCCATGTGCCTCACTTGTTCCGTCCTTCTCACTCGTCTTTCAATTTGAATGGTAACGATCTATACCCATGTTTTGAAATTTGGATTCGACACTTCATAGTCCCGACATTCACGTTATTGACTCCTACTTTTAAGAGTAAAGAATATCTGCACAGATGACATAAATTTTCTCTAAGTTCATGACGACGTATACCTTCAACATTTGGGTTATTCACTTGTCGCTTCTGAGAGTAAAAACTATATTTACAGACCAACCTGAACAATTTTGAAATTCTTAGGATTGAATCACGAAAAAAGAACGTGCACTTTATTAGTATGTATAGTAATTTTTAATTTTTTTTTTAATTATCCTATTTTCTAGATGGGTCTTATTTGAATATGATTTTGGTTCGTTATTTATTAATGAATTATGAGACTTTAAATATATAGTTTATTTATTAATAATGTAGCTGGTTTTTTTATGGCTATTAAATGTAGTTTGGCCATAGTATTTAATTTTTAGAGTAATTATTAAAGTAGATAATAAATTTTAAATAAATATTAATAAAATAGAATTTATGTGTGTTCTTAAATAAAATTAAAAAAAAAAAATTCAACTATTTTAATTTTTATTTATAGTTTCAATGTATTTCCTTTTAATTATACGTAGTTAGAATGGATTTTTCTTCTCAATGAATCGTAATGGATGACGTCATTGTTGTACGCATGAGTTTTGTAGTTGTTTCATGATGTCTTCTCGTTGACTTTTTTTACCTCGGTGTTTTAGACTTTGACTTTTCTTTTTAGCGCCACGATTTTAAATAAGAGTATTGATATGACTCGGTAATCCGATTAATTCAGATTGTGTTGTCATTTTCTTTTTGTTTGGTTAACCCGACCAATCCGACCAATCCGAACAACTCGAAAAAAAAATTACAATCCAACTCAAACCTACTCTTGAAAAAATCAAGATTAAACATTTATAACTGATATTAGTGATACATTATGATTTATAAATGTTTGATATTTAAATTTTACGAGATTTTATTTATTAATGTTGATTTTTAAATAATTAAAAAACAACCTGACAAATGTACTCGAGAGTTAGATTGTGTTGGATTTTGAACTCTATTCGAGTTCGTCTAATCACCAATTCAACTATGATCCAAAAGATTTTTTTAGCTCAATCGGACCGATGCATTCTTAATTTTAAACTATTACTGTATTTTTGTATTTCAAATTTGTATTCGATCGTTGCCTAATTCTAAAATTTAAAATAGCGAAATTATTAATTATTTCATATTCTATATTTGTTAAAGAGGAGAAACGAAACAGCATTTATAAGGGTGTGGAAGCCGGTGAATGAAAGTCCAAAGACGATAATATCGGTTAGCTGTGGACTTAGATGGGGTCGTGACAAATTAAATTTTAGTATTGGTATATATAGTAAGAAATTTTTAAATAAATAATTATAAATAAAGAAATGTAGATGTTTCTAAAGTGAAAAGAACACGTATAAGATTCTTTAAAAAGGAAAAAGTTAAAAAAGAAATTGGAAAGAACAATTGACTTATTCCTGTCGAGCTGACAGCTCAATGCTGGAAGCTGAAAAAGTAGAGGTGGAGACATGGTGAGTCACTTGTCACTGCAGCTTCCTAATTTTGATAGCTTATCGGACTTCTCTTCTTCCTACTTGTGCCAAGCTTTTCCATTTCCCCACCTAAACTTCAATCTTTGTTCTTTTTTCTAATACCATTTTCAATTTTCTAATGTGGATTGAAATAATGGAAAGTTTTGATCTATCGAACTTAGACTTTTGGGTCCGAATCAAATTTGACTAAGTTTTAACGTTATCGTTCTATCACACTTTGCTTGCATTGACGTGTACGTGAATTATGTCACTACTCATCCCTTGAAATGTTGTGATTGTAAGCGGGTGAGGAAGTGAAAGAAAAGGAAGATCATGATTTTGACTAAGTTCTGTTGAACATATATTGTTCGAGTTTTTTTTTCTTTTTTTCTAAACTAGTGAAAATCTGCCCTTTTGCCTTACGGCCTCCGAGATATTTACAGCGATCAAAGGCAAGAGAGTTTGTCTATTATTCTTTGCAGGATCGGAGCAAACGAGCGAGTAGTGGTGGATGAAGTGGAAGCAAGAATGTCGGCTTGAATAACGCAAATATTGGTGAGAATCCAAAACCGAGTTCCTCTGCAAACGTAGGGTGAGTCAGGGCCTAAGATCAGGTCGAATGATGTAGTTGATGGACAACTTGTGAATATTCAAATCCTACCCTTGTTGGTCTTAGGGACAAAGGAGGTTAGGTTAGCTGAAAGATGATTATTAGTTCAAGGATGCAAGGTGCCCTTGTCTTTTCAGGGTAAGAAGGGATAGAGAATACCTCAAGTTAATGTTTGAGTGTTAAGCACTATGACGCTGAAGTCACCCATGCCATATTCCTAGGAAAAGCTCGAACGACCTTCAACAAAAGGGTACTTATACCCAAAAACCCACACATGTGAACAACTAGAGAATACCTAGGGGCGCGAGACAACTCTCTCTAAGGAATTCGGAAAAATAGCCCTATAATTTTTGGAGAAGGGGTGCCTCCTTACACAGACGAGCGCTGTGACCAGACCTAGACGATTGCTTACGAAAAACATTGAACTCCACAAAGTCTGTATGGGGGCTGACGTTGCCTAGTGTCGTAAAGTTAAGGAAGTTGGTGACTTGATGATAGGGGAGCTAGCAGTGCCGAGTTGAAGGGTTGTCACTCAACAGATAAAAGTTATCAATAGAATAATAGGCTAATCTTCTCCAAGAGCTCACATCGATGGGAAGCTTTGACACCTCGATGTCTTTTCTTCACCATCTAACATTGTAATATGTTCCAAGGGTCGGGCTTTTGGCCCATTAAAGCAATACGTGAGCTAGGTTCAAAACATTGTGAGTGTAAGGATTTATGCCATAAACTCTCCTAACTAATTATTTAATTTTTTATAATAGTTTTATTATTTTATTTAAAATTTAATATTATCCGTTGTATGAAAATTCAAAGTTATTAATGTAATCTCGAACAGTATGTGGTTGACATACAAGAGGATCATGTTCAAGTAATAACCTCAAGGGTCTTTAGTATATAGATAAAGTTGGGTGTCTTATCCTAGTAATAGTACTGTTAATACGATCCACCTTGTAATTGCTACAAATGATTTGATCTAAATCGTTCATGTGGAGACATGTGAGTGGGGTATCATATACAATGAATTTTTATAAGACTAGACCAATAAATATTTAATCTCCCTTTATAATTTTTTTAATTGAGAAGATTAATATTTCACATGAATATTATAAGGATTCGATCTTAATCATGTGTGAGTTATGAATTCATGCTTGTGAGAGATTGTCCTTTGATTTACATGGGTGAAAATGAATCTTGTACCTATGCCTACTATTTAGGGGACTTACCAAATAAGAATCTGGGAACATAATATCACGAGATGAAATTCACTTCTTTCATAATGAAAGTAAATGAGTTGTTCTTTTAAGTGTTGATTTCGAGACATGAACAATGAGGCCCACCCTCTTATTGGCCCGAGAGGGACTTGGTTTATGATTGGTATATGATTGGATCATAAAAAAAAAATTGTTTATTAGAGAATGAGTGACACTTTGAAATATGTAATTACAAGTGTAAAATGAACTTTTGAACTAACGGTGATTATGAACAACTCATGAAGAATTTACTTGTTTGTAATGATTAGATCAATGAATATAACTTGTTCTACAGTGCATAAGAGTACAACTCTAAGTCTATAGTGGATATATGAATGAGTAGACCTTAAGATTGCTCCCATTTCAAATAGGACCTTTGGGTTGAACCAAAATGTCACTCATCTCTCACACGTTCTTCCATAGAGATTTTTTTTGAAACTCTCATTCTCCAATCCCTTTGCGATTTTCTTTCAAGAGGTTCCCACAAGCTTTTGCCTTGTGTTCAAGCCATAACCAGGAAGATCTTATGGAATGTGAAAAAACTTTTACGTTGTTAGAATACTTCAAGTAGTTGTGCAAGCTATGGCTTCCTAAACAACGACAACTCCGGCAAGGTACTACGTCTACACGAAGTACTCTACGGGCTTCGGCAAGCACCACGAGCTTGAAACTCGAAGCTCGATAGTACCCTACTTTTCGCTGAAGTTCAAGCGTTGTGCCTTTGAGCATGGCATGTACACGCACAGCCACAACGAGCAGCGGTTGATCGTGGGAGTGTACGTTGATGACCATAATCACTGGAGACGACATGGAAGTTTTTGGAAGATTCAAGAGGGAGATGTCAAAAAACTTCAAGATGAGTGATCTCGGCGTGCTCAGTGTCACAATCGCACTTTGATTGCAGCGGACTGGCGATTGTGCGACACTCACTTTCCAACAACAAGTGAGTTAAGCCTATTCGTTTTTGCATCGCCTACGGCCAAGTGACGCATGCTCGAGCCTCTGACCCCGGTTCAAGAAGAAAGTTTTAGAAAACGGGGGTAGATAGATTTCGAAAGAGAGTTTTGAAAGCAAGATTTGAGAAATAGGAAATGATGTTATATGGGAATGTAAGCAAAAAGGCAACAACAACGGCTTACTGCGTATAACTATCGAGTAGGAAGAAGTTGACAACTAGTCATATCCCCCTATAGTACATTTTGGGGCATTTTAGCCCTTGCAGGTGTAGACACGATTTTGGTGAACGGTTATACACCCTCATACTGACCCAATATGGAATGGTAAAGACCTATCTAGGATGGAAGCGTGTAAAGGGGTTTGAAACGGGTATGCAATCATGGACAACACGTCCTGGTCAAGCAAGATTGGGATATCTGTCATGCGGCCATTGACAACACGCCTTGGACATGCATGACCGTGACATTCTCCCCCACTCAATTGGTTGAAGTCCCTGTCAACCGACTCGAACAAGTAAGACTAGGACATCTTTCATGCGGCCATAAGCAACATGCTTTGGACAAGCATGATCGTGACATCCTCCCCCACTCAATTGGTTGACGTCTCTGTCAACTTACTCGTTACAACTCTGTGTTGTAGGCTGAGGTTGACTTTTAGGTCTCTTCAATGTGTTTCCAGTTGATTTCAGTGTTGCGGAGTCTCGTCAATTCTGTAAGGAGCTGTTGAAAACTGTTTCTTGGTTCTTTGGCTCTTGGCATCTCCTCCGTCAAAGTTTCTCCTATATCTTTTACTTCAGGATTCTTCTTCTTTGTGTGAGACTGTGTCACCTCTCTATGCTTGACGTCTTTTACTTCAGAAGAGTAGCGTTTCATGTTACTGACGTGGACAACAGGGCTAGTCCACATCCATGGGAGAAAATAGATTCTATACGACGCCTTTCCGATCTTATGAACAACTTTGACTGTCCATAGTATTTTCTCACAAGTCTTCAACTCTCGTTGTTTTGATCTCGGAGTTTATCTGACCTCAACTTGATCAAAACTCTCTCTCCTTTTTGAAACTGTCGTGGTCGACATTTTTGACCGACCCTTCTCTTTCTCTGTCTTTATGGTATTTCTACGTGACCATGTGTTGTTTCTGAGGTTTGTCTCTGTCTCCCTCCCTCAGCGCCAGTGTTGGCTTGGTGTGTCTCTCGAACCCTTGGGTGATCACTAACAGTGGTATTTGAGGGCTTGATGGACCCAACGGTTAGTAAGTCATTTAGCTGTTTGTAGAAATCAACTAGCTCGGGTTTAGACGTATGCCATTCGTTCGTGGCAGGTGATTCTGCTCCTGATATGACATCAATCTTACTATTTATCTTCCTAGCTGGAGATAAATACTTTGTCTGACTTCCCTGTCTCATGTCACAATGTTTTTTAGTTGACCGCGAGACTTTTGTTGAGGTTGGCTCTCTCGAGCTTCCCTCTTCTAATACGGTAATGGCAGCAAGTGAAAGTTCATCACGGCTTAGATCTTGCCTCAACTGTAGTACTGACATCTTTTTCACCCTTCCTGGCTGGCGGAAGTTTGTCTGCATAATCGTTGGCTTTGACCCTATTATTACTAAACTTTGTGCTAGGGGCATGGGGATGACTTTATGCTCTAGTAGGAAGTTTATCCCTAACACGATGTCGAAGTCATCCATCTTGACTATCACAAAGTCGGTTCGTCATGTACAAGTCCCCAGTTTGATGGGAGTTCTCTTCGCAACTCCAAATACGGGTAAGGCTGCTGAATTGACAACCTTCATCTTCCCTACATCTTGATGCCAAAGGATATTCAAACGTTTTGCTTCGATCTCCGTCATGAAGTTGTGGGTGACTCCAGAGTCGACGATGGTGTTTCTAGCTGCTTTATGATTTATCCAAATCTCGACATACATAATGTAACGACCCTAATTTTCTCTATCTTAATTAGCGACGTTACCTTGTAATCATATAACAAAAGTGCGATAGTTTATGTAAGACAGCCTAAAAAATGACAATATGTTCATTATTATAAGCAGTTCATACCTAGGGAAAACAATAACAACAGCCTAACCTAGAAATAATCAACAGATAACTAGAGGGACAATTGCAATAACTATTAACCGAGAGAATCCAACAAGACGCCTATGACACTACAAACCCTCCTTAAGAATTCCATGGCCTTCGTAGCATCCACCGTCAGCCGTACATGGGGGCCTTGCCCTTACCTGAAAATATGGGTAGCACGTGACTTGAGTATTATATAAAATACCTAGTAAGTCACCCCACTGTTGAGGTTAAGCATATAATCATACATTAGGATACACGCGATTGCATACAATACACATACATAAGCACAAGTGTCAAAAGAAAGAAACTGAGAGAGGGGTCTGTCTTCCATTCCTTCCCATGGCCTTAGGCCCTTGCTTTATCCGGGCGGGGTGGATACATGGTACTTCTCACACATGGCCCACGTGCATGACGGTGGGCCCACCAGGCGAGTTCGCATGCGAACTCCTTGGGCCAGGCTTGGTCGGGTATATATGACATACAATACCGGACGCCACGGAAAAGGAGGGCTTGCATGATATCATAACGAACGCAATATTGAATGTATGTGTCCATACCATCAGTAGCATAACGGGGGAGTGCCCCATGTACATAACCATAGCGTGCATGAGGTTCTTAAGATTTACCTCCATGGCATTATACATACAACGTTCCATTCCCTCAATGCATTACATAGCATAACTGGCTTAAACATCGAGTAAGCATATCGTAGCATACTAGTCATCACATTCATGGCATGCGGGGTTCTCATTACAATTATGACATGTCAATCAAGCTCATACATACATGGTAGCAAACCGTGTCACAAACATCACATACATAAACATGGCATACATAGCATTTCACGGCAAGAAACATATAACCTAGCATACATCAACAACACACATGGTGCATGCAAGGGTCATAGGGCATGCACCAACATACATACATAACTAACGCCAACAGTAAGGTTACTTACCTCCTTGGCCTTGGCTGAAGTCACCCACAATGCTAACTCCGACGCCTAACTACCTCCTATAAGATAACATGATACACTTAGAGCCCTTTCACAACTAGCTATTATACCTAACTACCAAGGTACGTCCCTCTCGCAAGTTGTTTTATCAAAATGGAGTTATACTGACCTCGAATGGTTGAAACAAGGGTGGGAATGGCTCCAAAAGGGTCGAAAACCTAGAAATCGGTATACTATTCGGATGTCGAGCCGCCAAGCCGCACTGTCAAGCCGAACCTAGCTGAGCTCGGAGTGCACGGAGCCACCGATGGAGCTGAAACCGACGGGCTACGAAGAACACTGATGGCGCAGGGTTTCTGGGCATGCCTCTAGTTTGGGCTGGAATGGATACGCGGCCCAACGTCAATGTCTGACGTAGACTGCAAGGCGCGAGCTTCAACAGTGGGCCGCACGTTGGCTGAGCGAGCTCGCGGGTACCCGAAGAACCCGACCCACGACCCGCTGCTCCGTCTTCCTCACCCGAGGATCCCGATGAACCCTAATCGCAAAGTTCGACTGCCGTTGTCGATGGGACCACCGCCTTCCGTCGTCCTTGGCGATGCGTCTATCCCGCTTGTCCCGAAGTATCCTGGCGTCGATTTGCTCCTACCTAAGGTCTCACAGAAGTCTAAAGTCTTGCGACGTTTTCGATCCCTCACCTATGACAGAAACACACATACAAGAAAGTGATTTTTGCACAATAACGTTATTCTCTAAGAGAGACAATACTTAGAAAATAAACAAAACCAACTTACTTATTTTATTCAACTTGTTCCACATTACATATATAGAGAGAAAGAAAAACTAACTTCTTACAATCTTAGCCACGCATTAATAACTGTTAATAACTTCCCTTGATCTTAGCCACAAATTCTAAAACTGACATAATTTAAAACACAAACAGCAAATACAAATGAACTACGGTTAATACAAGATTAAATAAACTAACAAATCATCCCCTTAATCTTGTATTTCGATCTTCACATTCTTACATTCTTCAAACCAATTCCTTTCATGTAATTGGATTGCCATATAAGAAAAACAATGTCCCCGTAGCGCTCTTTCGATCATCTATATCTCCAGCAAGATCACTATCACTATATCCGATTAAGCGATTTTCTACTTGCTTTGCCTTTACATAATGACATCCAATATCAATAGTTCCTTTCACGTACCTGAGTATCTGCTTCACAGCTGCCATATGAACCATAGTCGGAGCTTCCATATAACGACTCATAACTCCGATGGAATATGATAAGTCAGGTCGTGTATTCATTAAATAACGAAGACTTCCGATAATACTCTTATAAAGAGTGGAATCAACAGATGGACAATTACTCACTTTTCTTAGCTTTGTTTTCGGCTCCATAGGAACATGACACGGGTTACAATCCATCATTCCAAGTTTTTCCAAAAGCTTTGCCGCATAACTCGACTGAGATAACCTGATTCCATCAACATCTTGTTTAATTTCTATTCGCAAATAATAAGACAGCAATCCTAAATCACTCATTTCAAACAACTTCTTCATTTGTTGCTTGAAGCTCAAAATATCATCCTTGCTTGACCCGACAATAATTAAATCATCAACATAAACTCCAACTATCTGAATTTTATTTTCTTTCCAACGTGTATACACAGCATGCTCTAAAGGACACTTTTGAAATCCAAGAGACTTTAAGCAATTATCCAGTTTTGCATTCCAGGCACGAGGTGCTTGACGTAAGCCATACAATGCTTTCCTGAGTCGTAAAACATTCCCTTCTCGACCTTCCACAGCAAATCCTTCTGGTAGTTCTACATAAACCTCTTCCTTCAACTCACCATTAAGAAACGCTGACTTGACATCCATATGATGAATCTCCCAACTCTCCTGCGCTGCTATAGCAATCAAGACTCGCACTGTTTCAAGCCTTGCAACAGGTGCAAATACCTCATCAAAATCCACTCCATATTTCTGGACAAAACCCTTTGCGACTAACCAGGCTTTATACCTCACGATCTCCCCATCTGAATTTCTCTTCAACTTATATACCCATTTCAACCCGATTGCTCGATGTCCCTTTGGTAGTTTTGTGAACTCCCACGTGCCATTTTTTTCAATAACAGACAACTCTTCTAGCATTGCTTGCTGCCATTTCTCATTATCTCTTGCTTCCATATATGAATTTGGCTCCTCACGTGAAAGAAAACACATCCCGACTTCTTCATTCAACTTAATAGAATCAGAGTAAATTTCTCTTAACGATCGAAATTTTCTTGGACTAGATGAGACGTATGAATCGTCTCCTGGTGATGAATTGTCTCTTGGTGATAAATCATTTGCTAGTGATGAATCGTCTCCCAATAGAGTCCCTGATGATTCTCCCCGCTCTTCTAAAATGCCATCGTCATTCACATAGACCTGTGGATCATAATGAACAGCGAATTTACCACCTTCCTTCTTATTTTCTTCCAATTGTTGCACATCCCATTTATATTCTTCTTCTTCTCGAAACTTGACGTCTCGTCTGATATGAAGTCTTTTCGCTTTACGATCATACAAACGATAAGCTTTTGATCCTGCTTCATATCCCACGAAAATCATTGGCACACTTCGGTCTTGTAATTTGGTTAAATTTGGTGTTGTATTTCTTGCATACGCCAGGCTTCCGAACACTCTCAAATGCTCTACATTAGGCTTTCTTCCTCTCCATTTCTCATAAGGAGTTGCTTCAATTACACTCTTCATTGGGGATCTATTAAGGATGTAGACAGCTGTCTTCACCGCTTCTGCCCAGAAATACATCGGCAAATTTTTGCACTTCAACATGCTTCGCACCATTGCAATAACAGTTTGGTTTCGTCGTTCAACCACACCATTTTGTTGCGGAGAATAGGGTGCTATTAAATATCTTTTAATCTTGGCTCTAACAATATTCTCTGAACTCAATACTTGTAAATTATCCACCTCTATCAGTTCTAAGCGCTTGTAATTTCTTTCCGGATTCAGTTTCAATTTTATTTTTTACACGTTTGAATCCCAAGAATGCATCAGATTTATTTTTGAGCAATTCAATCCACATATATCTACTAAAATCATCTACCAACAGCAAAAAGAATTTATTACCTCCATGAGTTGTTGGAGTAATTGGACCACACAAATCGCCATGCACCAATTGTAGAACACTAATGGCTCGAAAATTCGCTTGTTGTGGGAATGGTGTTCTTGTTGTTTAGTGATTACACAACTATCACAAACTTGTTTGATCCTTTCAACATGCGGAATTCCTTTCACCATCAGTTTCGTAGACAGGTTTCTTAAAGCCTCAAAATTCAAATGCCCATATCTAGCATGCCACAACCAAGAATCTTCAGACAACTTACCAAGTAGACATGTTGGTTTCGTTGTTTTTAGGCTAATTGTATATAGCCTATTTCTTGACCGCTTCACTTTTGCGAAGAACTCCTTTGCTATTGTGAAAATGACAAGTAAACCATGTTCGATCTCAACTTAATAGGTTCATCCAATTGTCCTAAACTTATAATGTTACTTTTAAGTTTATGAATGAAATATACATCGGAAAGGATACAGTGATCTCCATTTTCACATTGCAGCATCACATCTCCACGTTCTTTTATCTCTATAAGTGATCCATCTCCGAACTTCACCGTGCCAGTCACTGACTCGTTCACTTCCGAGAATCAACTTCGACAACTAGTAATGTGATTGCTGGCTCCCGTACCTAGGAACCAAGTGTTGTTTTTCTTCTCAATTTCTACCGGGACAACCTTCTCTTCATAAAGAGCCATCTCCGTCAACTCTGGTGAACCGAGAGTTCGGACTTCACAAACTTGTGTTGTAAGTAAGGCTGACTCATCCTCATCACCTTGCGTCTCAGTCAAGTGCGCCTGATCCTCCCTTTTCTTCGATCTACAATGGGATTCATAATGGCCAATCTTTTGACAATTATAACACTTCACCTTCAAACACTCTAAGGCATAGTGGCCTAGGCCTTGACAATTGTAGCATTTTACCTTTCTCTTGTCACCCTTCTTCTCTTGATGTAACGAGTCGTTTCCACATCCATGACCTCTCCCTCTCCAGCGACCACTGTGACCTCACGCTCGGCTATGGCCTCCATTGTCGCTACGTTTTTTCTCGAACGTTGAACTTTCACCTTTGCCTTTCGATTCTTTTGCTTTCCATTCTCCTTGAGTCAATAAGACATGCTCAGCATTCTCTTTGTTGCCACTGATCCGTTCCTTGTATGCTTTAAGACAGTCGATGACTTCCTCAATGGTCATCACCTTTAAATTGGCAAATTGCTCTATTGCCGATGCGATATGAAGAAACTTAGAAGGTACTGAGAGGAGAAATTTTTTCACCAAGTATGCCTCTTCAAACTTGTCTCCAAAAGTACGTATTTTATTAACAACTCCTGTCAACCTTGCTGCATAATCATCAATAGTCTCGGACTCCTTCATATTCATAATTTTGAACTCATTCTTCAGAGTTTGGATCTTTGCCTCCTTTACACGTTCAGCACCGTCATGAATAGTTTTTAACGTCTGCCATGCTTCTTTTGATGTCTCTTTCTCTGCTAACAAAAACAACATCTCCTCAGGGATTGCTTGATAGATAGCTACTAAGGCCATTTGATCCTTCCTTTCATCAAGACTATCCAGAGACTCAGTTGATTCGATTGCGTCCCACACCCCTTGAGCACGCAAATAGACCTTCATCTTCATAGCCCATGCTGAGTAGTTGGTTCTCGATAACGTCGGGTATTGGAGTGATACCAGACCTTCCTTTGTTGCAGACTTCGATGACTCTCCTCTCTCTCTAGTGTTATTATTTCTCGGCATGATCTTTGGCATGTAACCACGCTCTGATACCAAATGACAGAAACACGCATACAAGAAAGTGATTTTTGCACAATAACGTTATTCTCTAAGAGAGACAATACTTAGAAAATAAACAAAACCAACTTACTTATTTTATTCAACTTGTTACACAGTACATATATAGACAGAAATAAAAACTAACTTCTTACAATCTTAGCCACACATTAATAACTGCTAATAACTTCCCTTGATCTTAGCCACAAATACTAAAACTGACATAATTTAAAATACATACAGCAAATACAAATGAATTACGGTTAATACAAGATTAAATAAACTAACAACCTAAACCTTTCAGCTCCTCCCTCACAGGTACGACAGTGACTTGAAAGGAAAAGACGGCTACTAAGGTACCTAGGGTTAAATATGGGGACTCAAGGAATTAATACGCCCTTGCTAGCAAGGCATGCCTCACCGAAAATCCCGCGATTTTTGGCGAGATTTAAGGCGTTTTTTTTTTTTTTTGCCTTTTTGAAACCCTTATCGTTACACATAAGACCGCATTCCACTGGCTTTTCTATCTCTTCCACTCTCTTCTGAAGAGCGGATAAGTACTTTAACGCCCCAACACGGGGATATCCAACAGTCCTATCTAACTGTGTTTCTGTTCCTACTGTTTCGCACTCGACTTTTGAATTAGCTCGAAGTTTTGCTTGGAAGGCACATAATGCTGCCTTCTATGGGCACTCATATACTTGGTGAGCCCCCTTACATATGAAGCAAGACGGTGGTCGTGGCTTTGACTCTAACTAATCTGTTTGTATGGTCTCCGCCAAGGAGCCCTACCTCTCTGTTGGGAGGATTCGTATTCCTCTTCCTCATCTTCGGAGCTATCACTATCCCCACCTCTAGGGGAGTTTGGTCGATAATTCTCATTTTCACCACTTGTGGATGCTCGATTCTGCCCCATCTCTGAGGTTTCATCGCTATCAAGATCAAACAATCGTTCGAAACAGCATAGGCTGTGGAAAGGGATTGAACGCTTTGTTCGTAGAGTTTGGTTTTCACCCACGGCTTCAACCCCATAATAAAATTGAAGATCTTGTCTGTCTCGGACATATCACGAATATCTTACATAAGCCCAAAAAACTGCCTAACATAGTCTCGGATACTGCCCGTATGCCTCAACTCTCTTAGTTTTCTCCTGGCTATCATCTCGACATTTCCTGGGAGAAACTGAGAGCGGAGTTCTTGTTTCAAGTTATCCCAAGTGTCCACAGTACATCGACCATCTTGAATGTCCATGTACTTGGACCTCTACCATAACTTTGCGTCATCGGCTAGGTGCATTGTCGCCAACGTTACCTTCACTTCCTCTTCCACGGTATTTGTGGCTCGGAAGTATTGTTCAAGGTCGAAGATAAAGTTCTCTAGAGCCTTGGCATCTCGAACCCCACAGAAAGGTTTGGGCTATGGAACCTTTATATTGTTAAATCATGCTACACCCCCAGTTGGGGTTTGGTCCCCCACCGCTCTCATAGTGAGGTTTAGCTTGGTGTCTAGATCTGCCACTTCGGCCCTAACCATTCTAAGAGATTCTCTAAAGTCTTTGGACAAGTCAGAGACCATTTGGACGATTGCCAGTTGAGCATTGTCTAAGCCCTCGACGCGTTCCTCCATTCGAGTAGTAGAGCCCATCGAACACTCCATCGTTCAAAGATACTAGCTCTTGTGGCCTTGTCTCCTAGGGCCTCGACCCTAGTCATTAATTCAAGGATATGCATTGTTTCAAGGTGGCGTGCCATCTCGTTGAACCTGTCGGCTTTAGCAGACATCTCATTCATGCGAGATTCTGGAAGCCCCATTCCATCGAGAATTTCACTCATGCAGAGTAACTGTTCTTCGATTTTAGCTAATCGATCAGCCTAGGACTTGTCAAGTTGTTTCTTGGTGGGCATGTCTGCGTAATACTTTTCAAGGAGCCGAACTTGGCTCTAATACCACTTGCCATAATCGCACTTTGATGGTAGCGGACTTGCGATTGTGCGGCACTCACTTCCCAGCAACAAGTGAGTTAAGCCTATTCGTTCTTGCGTCGCCTACGACCAAGCGACGTATGCTCGAGCCTCTGGCCCCGGTTCAAGAAGAAAGTTTTAGAAAAAAAGGGATGAGAGATTTCGAAAAAGAATTTTGAAAATAAGATTTGAGAAATTGGAAAAAGTGTTATATGGGAATGTAAGCAAAAAGGGAACAACAACGGCTTATTACATATAACTATCGAGTAGGAAGAAGTTAACAACTAGTCATACCCCCCTATAGTACATTTTGGGCATTTTAGCCCTTGCAGGTGTAGACATGATTTTGGTGAACGGTCATACACCCTCATGTTGACCCAATATGGAATAGTAAAGACCTATCTAGGATGAAAGCATGTAAAAGGGGTTTGGAACGGGCATACAACCATGGACAACATGTCCTAGACAAGCAAGACTGAGATATCTGTCATGCGGACATTGACAACACGGCTTGGACATGTATGACCATGACACTCAGCTACTACCTCGGCATCGAAGTGCAACAGAGTACTGCCAGCATCACCATCTATCAAGGTGCGTACGCGAAGAAGCTATTGAACATAGCTCGGCTATCGAACAGTAGTCCTATGAGGACGCTAATGGAGGCTCGGCTCCAGCTAAGGAAGGCCGGCATTACGACGGTAGTTGACACCACCAATTACCACATCATTGTCAGGAGTCTATGTTATCTGGTAAACACACGCTCTAACCTCGCTTATTCCATTGGATACGTGAGTAGGTTTATGGAAGCACCTAGGGAGGAGCATCTCATGGCTGTCAAGCGTATCCTGCGCTATGTGGCCGGAACCAGAGGCTAGGGTGTGAGATATTGTGTAGGGAGAGGAAATGAGAAGCTTGAGATGGTCGGCTATAATGATAATGACATGGCTAGTGACGTTGATGATCGTAAGAGCACCAGCGGGATGATTTACTTCCTCTCAGGCGGCGCGATCTGTTGGCAATTAACTAAACAAAAGGTAGTTGCTCTGTCCTCTTGCAAAGCAGAGTACATCTCCGCTTCGACGACGACCACATAGGAGGTCTGGCTTGCGCAGCTGATGGAAGAACTCATCGGAAGAGAAGGCGATCCACCAATGCTATACGTGGACAACAAAGCTACGTTCTCCCTGATCAAAAATCCAGTTTTACACGACCGGAGCAAGCACATAGAAATAAGATTCCACTACATCCGAGAATGTGCAGATCAGGGGCTCATCAAGATTGACTTCATCCGAATAGAGGAACAACTTTGAGACATCTTCACCAAATCTCTGGCGCGGGTGAAATTTGAAGAACTTTGCTTGAAGATCGGAGTTCAAATAATAACGTAGATATACCACAGGGCTTTAGGAGGAGATTGTTAGATAAATCCCTATTTTTAGGCTAAAAGTCATCCCTACTTTTTAGTTAAAGCCATACAATTAATGTTAGTGGAACGACTTGAGTGGAATGGCTTTAATGGAGTTGCCACTCCTTTTCATTTTTAGCATATAATTGTTATTTAAATATGTCAATTGAATGAGAAACAAATCATCGGGTCTTCAGCAGAATCTGAAATACGTCTGTTTCTCTCTTGTGTTTTTCCTATTTTTTTTTTTCTTCTTCCAACAATCGGCTGTTTTTCCTTCGACAATTTTCTCATGGCAAATTGCTCAGTCATCAGGGCCCAGCGTTCTTACTGGCACACCACCTCGTGTCTACCCCCTTCGGGGAACAACCTCCTCGCTGGCACATTGTCTGGTGTCTGGCTCTGATACCATTTGTAACGGTCCAGGCCCACTGTTAGCAAATATTGTTCTTTACGGGCTTTCCCTTTCGGACTTCCCCTCAAGGCTTTGGAACATGTCTGCTAGGGAAAGGTTTTCACACCTTTATAAAAGGTGTTTCGTTCTCCTTCCCAACCAATGTGAGATTCTCACATTAGTGCTCCTTGAAATTAGATTGACCTTGAGGAGCTTGTCCTGAGTGTCCTAGAAATGTGAGTTTGAGAATTAAGTTGCCTAGCACCCAAGATAATTTTAAAAAACTTACAAGGTCGTTACAAGTGCAAAAGGTATCACTATAGTCTAACTGCATTTTATTTCCTCACGTACCTTAGTTGCAATATTTGGTGACGTATGTCAGACCTAGTAGTGCCCCTGCCAAGCTGTAGGCATCCAGGAACTTGTACCGTCAAGTGTGACAAAGGTCAAATGGTATGGCGTGTTATGACTACTCGAGGAGTAACTATTATGTGTAAAAACATGTCAAGAGCCTAAGCTGTGATTCTCATAAACCCGTCTTAAGAGGAGACGAGGGAGTACATAAATAGTTTAGCTCATGTTGCGCATCATTATCGTGTGGAAATGAGTCTGGAGCTAAGGCCCTAATTTCATAAACTTGTCATGAGAGGAGACTGAGAGATAATGTAGGTAGTTTAGCTCGGGAGGAGAGCTACTATTGTATGTGGAGATGGTTAGGAGCTCCCTTAATGGAGTTGTTGCAC
Source organism: Cucurbita pepo subsp. pepo (assembly GCF_057944985.1). Lineage (NCBI taxonomy): Eukaryota > Viridiplantae > Streptophyta > Magnoliopsida > Cucurbitales > Cucurbitaceae > Cucurbita > Cucurbita pepo. The sequence continues at coordinate 6,763,423 of NC_141815.1, forward strand.
ACTAAACCTGCTCTGAGAGAGGGCGAGGAACCACACAAGTAGGCTAGTAACTAGCTAGCACATTCGGTCACTCTCCTAGAATTTGATTCTATAGTGCTTCACGTGGAAAAGTTGCTTGTTAACCTTACTCAACGACACTTAGAGAAATGATAATGTCCTATGATGACGAGCTTGCACCACAACCTAGGGTATCGAACATACACAGTCAAGGCAAACCAATCTTACTAAGTCTAAGAACATAATATCTTGTTGACCCTAGAGATACTTGGATCCTGTTCGGATCGCACAACAACACACACTCGATCTAGATGAACACAAAGGATAGGATAGAGAAAATTCAAGGAGAAATATTGGCTAAAGATTTTATTATTGTTGACTTCAGGTATGTACAACAACAGAGAATACAGAGAATGAAGAAAGTTACTTTTCAAAGCTCTACCGGACGGGATATATATATAGTTCAGTTTACTATATATAGCTTTACCAGATTTAACCATCTACTATATATAGCTATTTACTATATATAGTTTTACCAGATTTAACCATCTACTATATATAGTTATTTACTATATATAGCTTTACCAGATATAGCTTTACCAGATATAGCTTTACCGGATATAACCGTTGACCAAGCTATAAATAACAGCAGGTTCCATAACCTAACAATTCTCCCACTCGGAGACTGATCTAGTCAACCAAGAATTTCATTCTCAAACGACCATGAGCATCTTCATGGCACCATATCAATTGAGGCTTTGCACAACCTCAATATTTCAACATCAACACATTTTGTCAACATGTTTGCTGGATTCTTTGCACCTCTATCTTCTCCAAACACATCACCATCTTTCACTAACCTGCAAGTGAAATAGTATCGTCTTCTGTGTTTTCTCTTTAAATGATAAACTGGGTTCCTTCGCCAACTGTATGACACTATGACTATCTCTATAAAGAATATCTTCGTGCTACTTCTTGCCCATTCTTCCAGATAGTCAGTCATCCATATCGTCTTCTTTCTAGCTTCAGCTATTGCCACGTACTCAGCCTCAGTACAACGCATTTTTGAAGCCTAGACGTCCCATCATCCATGGCTTTCTCCTACTTGGTTATATCCACCAATTGTAGGGCCTCATCAAAGGGCTCTAGTTCCCTTTCATCAGCAACAAATAGTGTAATGAAGGTACATACATATCTGGTACTCTGATAGTACAGGATGATCTTCTCAACACCGATTCAGGTGTCACTTGCTTTACTGCTGGTTCCTCTACAACAACCTTAGGAGTTTGTTGAGTATCTGCTACAGAATCACTAGGTGATTTTCTCCGCAACTCAACCTCAACTCTCACTTGCTTTGTTGTCTTGGAACCTTGCTCCACATTTGGTTCCTCAGCAATAGTCTTAGGAGTTTCTTGAGTATCTGCTACAGAATCACTAGGTGATTTTCTCCGCAACTCAAGCTCAACTCTCACTTGCTTTGTTGTCTTAGAACCTTGCTCCACATTTGGTTCCTCAGCAATAGTCTTAGGAGTTTCTTGAGTATCTGCTACAAGATCACTAGGTGAGTTTCCCTACAACTCAAGCTTAACTCTCATTGCTTCGTGGTCTTGGAACCTTGCTCCACGTCTGGTTCCTCAGCAGTAGTCTCAGGAGTTTCATGAGTATCTGCTACAACATCACTAAGTGAGTTTTCCTGCAACTCAAGCTCAACTCCCACTTGCTTTGTCGAACCTTGCTCCACATATGGTTCCATTTCCAACCGCACTTTCTTCAATTCTCTGGCGGTCCTTGTGAAGCTAACTCGTTTCTACTTGCTCATAACATAGTTCTCACAACGACACACATCAACAAATTTCAGACCTTCTAAAACTCCTTTCACAGCCAGCCTCTTCATTTCTTCTGCGCTCATATGTTCAAGTCTATTGTGCCGTAGACTTGAATTTGAAGCACTCTCAGCAACAGCAGCTATGTTCATACACCCTGTAGTGGTGTATAAGGTTCCGGATTTTGAGCCACGTGCTACCACCGTAGCACCCTTCATAATCTTCCACGAACTCTTCCCTAACTTTGTTGCATAACATGTGCTGTCCAACTGACCAATAGAGATCAGGTTCTTTTTAAGACAAGGAATATATTTGACATCCTTTAATGTCCACTGATTTCCTGCCGGAGTTTTTATGCAGACATCTCCTTTTTCTTTAATCTCCAAATCTTTGTTGTCGACAAGATACACCTTCTCAAAATTTCCAGACTTGAAATTCCGGAAAACTCTTTATTTGGAGACGAATGAAAAGATGCACCTGAATCCAAAATCCAGGATTCAATTGAATTGTCCACGCTGAGGACTAGAGCATCCCCAATGTCTTCTGCTGAATTTATAGAATCATCATATCTCTAGATTTGTGATTCTGCTTTCTCTTTGGTCTTGCAACCTGTTCGAAAGTGACATTTTTCTCCACAATTCCAACACGTTACGTTTGGTCTATTTTGAGATTTTTCTCAGTTCTTTGATTTTGATCGCCCTTTGTTTGGGCCCTTCGGTTTACTTCTTCCCGTTTGTCAAGACTGAGAGCACTACCAGATGAATTTTCAATTTCTCGTTTGCGAGTACTTTCGCTGAGAACTACATCTCGAATTTCATCAAACCTCAGTTTATCAGATCCTCGGGAACTGCTGATTGCGGCAACAACAATATCCCACGACTTGGGTAAAGATGACATCAAAATCAATGCTTTAATTTCATCTTCGAAATTAATTTCCACCGAACTCAGTTGACTTACGATCATATTGAATTCATTTATATGATCCACAACAGATTCACCTTAAAAAATCTGTAGATTGAACAATCTCCGCATCAAATATACCTTGTTCATAGCCGACGGTTTTTCGTACATATTCGACACCGCCTTCATCAGATCTGACGTTGTCTTCTCCTTGATGATGTTAAACGGCACGTTTTTGGATAGCGTCAACCGGATCATCCCTAAGGCTTTTCGATCCTTGAGCTTCCACTGTTCCGTAGTCATGGTATCCGGCTTCACCCCCAACAGAGGTTCGTGAAGATCTTTCTGGTACAGATAATCTTCAATATGCATCTTCCAGAAACTGAAATCGGATCCATCGAACTTCTCAATTCCAATCTTTGAACTTTCCATCTTCACAGATCGTGGTGAATTTCTCCTAGCTTTGATACCAGCTGTTAGGATCGCACAATAACGCACACACTCGATCTAGATGAACACAAAGGATATGATAGAGAAAATTCAAGGAAGAATATTGGCTAAAGATTTTATTATTGATGATTTCAGGTATGTACAACAACAGAGAATACAGAGAATGAAGAAAGTTACTTTTCAAAGCTCTACCGGACGGGATATATATATAGTTCAGTTTACTATATATAGCTTTACGAGATTTAACCATCTACTATATATAGCTATTTACTATATATAGTTTTACCAGATTTAACCATCTACTATATATAGCTATTTACCATATATAGCTTTACCGGATATAACAGTTGACCAAACTATAAATAAGTAGCAGGCTCCATAACCTAACAGATCCGCTAGAATTTGTGAACTTCCTGACTCTGATTAGGTTTGTGATAAGACTGAGAATTGCTCAGAGCTTCGAAATCTCTCCAAAAGCTCAGATAGATGTAGAGTTAGATCCAAACTTCCTAGAGCTTAGAGAAAATCTCGTGGTAACCTACTAGGATTGGATGCAATGAGAGGCCACAAATAGGCTACTTACGGAATATTATTATACTCATCTCATTCTACACTTCTTTTTTAGGTGTTCGATCTTTTGTGTTAATTAAATTTGGTATCTTGAACCACTTTGAACCACTTTGAACCACATTGACTTGAAATTGAATTTTGATAATATTTGTTTATTATTTTATTTTCTTTCGTGTTTGTCTTTTTTCATCACGGTTTGAGATTCGAAGTCTTGAAAATCGTCTTGTGACAAATCAAATTTTAACAACGAAAGACAAATATTATCTTTAAAAAAAAAACCCATTTATCGTATGTTCGATTGCAACTTCCCTTCTTTCGATAACATTTAAACCCAAAGGTTACTAATTTATTACAAACGAAGGTCAAGCCATCTTCCACATGCTCCAAGTCTTTAAAATAAACGGTCACATGCTTAACTTTTTGCTATTATGTCTTTAAGAGGACGTAGATTCATTGAATTCAATAAATGCTAATAAATCCCAATTATTTTTGGACTATCCACCCTTTGTTTAATTAATCAAAGATGTATTTTACATTCTTTTCAAAAATAAAATTTTAATTAAAATATCATTCATTTCAACCTAATTCAATTAATTTAATCATCATCCTATTAGTATAAAATAAAATAAAATAGAATAAAATATAATTTTTATAATATATTAACTAAAATATATTTTTTTAGATTCAATCTTTTGTTGTAGTAGATAAATAAATAAATAAAATTAAAAGTCACCTTTGGGCAAGGTGGCTGCCAACTTCACCATACGAATTATTTATTGTTTTAAAAGTCTTACTCAAAATAAATACTCTTAAGTTCAATGCATACTTAATTGATCCAAGAAATTTGTGTAAATTTGTGTCATTTATATCTTAAATTTAAAAAGTACCAAATGGGTATTAAAATTTTCAATTTGTATTTAATGGGTTATTGAATTTTTCATCTTTTGTGTATAATGTGATACCCGAGTAAAAAAATACATGAATGAATTGAGACTATGCTTAAATGAGAGTAATCCTAGGAATAGGAAGACTAAGAAAGGCTTAAAAGAATTGAAAGTTATTATTTATACCAAGATAGTGCACCTTCATTCTCAGTCCTTCAATCATAAAAAATTTCAAACTTAATCATCATTTGCTTGGAGCAATTTTATGTTAGATGACCTCTAAAAAAATTTTTCTAGGAAGTACGTGAGGGAAGACAAAGAATACTGAAAGAAGCCAAAAAAGTTAATCACGTCTGTGAGAATAGTTTTCACTCTTAAAAACGAAACTTAATTGCATTCCCATATCAAAACGTTCTCAAATTTTCTTCTTGACTTCACTAAAAAAAGCTAAATATATTTTGACTTTTTGGTGGCAGCGGCTGCTAATGCCAAACCCATTTACAACGTATAATATGTTCAATGTGCAGAACCATTGATTTGTTCTAAAAGAACACAACTTTTTTGTTTTTTGAGTTTGGTCACCATTGACAAGGACTTGGATCGTTTATGTCCGGTCGGCGCCGTCGGACATTTGGATTATTTGGCGGCTCTCATATGTGGATGTTTATAGTCATTCCATTTCCATCTTTTTTTTATTTAAAGTTTTCAATTATTCAAGTCTCTAACTCTAATGGATTTGTTTGAAATAATATTTTTTCTTTTCTAACTATTTAAATTGATATACAAATTTATTTAAGAAATTTTACATAGATAAAATATACTTGTTATGTGAGATAATTACTAGCTCATAAATTAACATGAATTACTAACTTTAGAGATTTTATTGAAAACTTGCCAGAACAGTTTGGAATTAATGGATCTTTCTATAGACCCACAAGGAGCGCAAAGGCTAATTTACTACAAAAATTCGATACTTCTAAAGTTTAGCCTTGTCGAAATAGTTTGTAATTAGTAGTTTAATAGGTTACTATATGAGGATGATTAAGGGGTTGCTAGCTTACTCTGAATCGTGAGCTCACCTTAAGGAGGGGTGAGGGTCTTGATAGTGACGATACTTAGGGAGGTCACTCTCTACGTCTATGACGACATGGAGTAGCAGAGTCGTACCCTGAAGTGCAGTGGGTCATATAGAGACATCATGTGGGTACGATCAAAGGGTCTCCAGTTATCCCTTGGTCGGGAACTCAACCACAAGAGTGAGGGACTACATAAGGATAGTAGCCTGGTAAGTATGATGGTCACCCCTCACTTGAGATAATATTATGTTGCCCATTAGGGAGGTGCAAGCTAATCCCTTGTAGTTGTCCAATATCGAGTGATATTTCCCACAATATCTTAGCAGTTCAGTTGCTAGGAGGAGTTAAAGGTTGCATCCCAAAGATACTTGATATGAGGGCAATCAGCGTGGGTAAGGTTATTTTAATAGGGTTAACCTAAATAAGCTTAAGACCCAATTTACTAGGTATTCCAATCAAACTTAACCTAATTATGTTTATAAACGAAAACTGACATATGCTCGTGTAATTAGATCATACTTGCATACTTAGTCAAGGAGGATCTAATCAACTCAACTCTAATACAAATCACTAACATCTCGTTTCTCAAAAATTCGAATCACGAATCGCCAAATAGACTCAAAAGAAAAAAAAATGGCGATAAAAAATTTCAAAAAAATTACAAAATGGAACAATTTCCAAGAAAATAATATTAAAATATCATTTGAAAGTACGACTCAATCTAGGGGTCCTCACTACAGCTCGAGGCTCTCCACAATAATTTATGATCCATCTATAAAACAAACACTAGCCTGAATGAGTATAAATATATTCCGTGAGCAATCTATTTGTAGGCTATCGTCCTAATATATCTTATTCAATATTTCTTAAGCTATGTGATTATTCAAGGTCCTAGAGTTAGCCAACTTCATGGCTTGAGTTCTTTTTAATCCTATCAGACTCTTTAAGTACATACTTCCTACTGGCTCCTATTTCAAGTATGTAAGTTACCCACTAGATTTGCTCGGGTTTTTAGGTGTACATAGCCTCTCATTTTTTGGTCGTCTATCCAGGACTCCAAGGTAATTCTAATAAGTACAGAGAAGTCATCACTCTATATAGGTAACATCTGAGTTTCTCTGTAATTCTATATGTGCCTACTACTAAGCTCTAGCCAGAAGCTCACCTAATGGTGCCTAACAATCATATTCTCATGTCATTCCAAGCTTCTAAATAGTGTAGGGTAGTCTCTCCACTAAGCATAACCAGAAATCCCTCAATAGCGAGTATGACGCGCTTTAGGTGGATGACGTTGCATTCCTATATGCTAAGTAGACCCTCACTAAATGAGGAGAGTTCACGATTAGGGGTTACCCATATCGCCATAATAGACTCAGACCGTGGTTCCATGACCAAGGAAAGATGAATCATAGGCTTAAGCTCACCAATCTATCATGCACAACCTTTAGGTCACATAACATCACGTCTAAACGTAAATCAGGGCACAAACAAGTATTCCATTCTTCTTTCGTGATTCAAGAAAGCATTAACAACATTAAATCGCATTCATCATGCATATTTAACAAAATACATTCAATCATATCATACTAGAGACCCAACAAATAGTTCAAATCAATCAAAATTGATATCGACATAGCAAAAATTCTTAATTCATACTTACGACATAAATAGGTACATATTTCACTTTTATAAGCTTAGATCTTGAATTTAATTCGTAAATTAAGCAAGGTTCATGCTTACAAACGTCACGTTGAATTCCCAGTCAATAACTAGTAGTATATCTTCCCAAATAAGTCAAACAGTTACTCACTTCTTAGTGATGGTTTCAGTCCTTAGAGGACTTCAAATTCTTCAAAGTTCGTCAAATAGCTCGAGCATCATCGAAATTGAGATGAAAAGAAGGTTAAAAGCACTCGAAATTGAGATGAATAATAAGGAACCAACTTAGTTAGAATCGATTATCCCTAACCTTGAAACGACTGCGCGTGCTTACTCCCTCAATATGTAAGTTTCCACTGCCCAATTCTTGCATCACCGATCTTATTGGTGCATGCTTCCTTAAGCAAAGTGATAGAGTTCATCAAAACAAACATATTCCAATAGGAATCATAGATTTTCATTAGGATTTGAAGGAGATATCGACCTCCAAAGTTTATGCAAAACCCATAACTCATCTTTCCAACCGTACATCGAGCTCCTCCTACGACCCGTCTCAGTTCCCGAGTTCTTCATGAAAATGAAAATGCTTCTTCAGAGAAATATATAGCATCAATCGTTTCATTTAGCGCACGGTAGAAAGATACCTTTTTTTTTTTTTTTTTTTTATAGAACTTCTAAACCCAAACTTAATTTCTTACCTCGAAGTTAAACGTGATTCTTCACACCATGAGCTATTTTGTCGTAATCTCCTTCATTTTACTCTTAACCAACGCCCCTACAACAAAACCTCCATACAATCTTAAATGGGAATGATTTTCTTGTTCCTCAGCCACTTGACCCTAGTGGCCAAAATCCCAACATACTCTTCTCTTGGGAAAGAGTCTCATACTCAACTACATGATAAAGGTTAGGGGTGTACTTTGGCATTATAGATACGTGGAACACGGTGTGCACGGCAACTAAAGTAGGTGGTAGTGTTTGTCAGTATGTTACATGTAACGACCCAAATCCACCGCTAGTAGATATTGTCCTCTTTGGGTTTTCCCTTTCGGGCTTCCCCTCAAGGCTTTAAAACGAGTCTGCTAGGGGAAGGTTTCCACACCCTTATAAATGGTGGTTTGTTCTTCTCCCCAACCAATGTGGGACATCACAATCTACCCCCTTTGGGGCCAGCATCCTCGCTGTCACTCTTTCCTTCCTCCAATCGACATCACAATCTACCCCCTTTGGGGCCAGCGTCCTCGCTATCACTCTTTCCTTCCTCCAATCGACATCACAATCTACCCCCTTTGGGGCCAACGTCCTCGCTGTCACTCTTTCCTTCCTCCAATCGATGTGGGACCGCCCCCAAATCCACCCCCCCTTTGGAGAATAGCGAGAAGGCTGGCACATGTCTGGCTCTGATACCATTAGTAATCGCCCATATCCACCGCTAGCAGATATTGTTCTCTTTGGGCAAAATATTTCCTTCCCTCATTCTACTATATAATCCTATTGTCCTCTCTGATACTATTTGTAACGACCTAGATCCACCGTTAGTAGATATTGTACTCTTTGGGCTTTCCCTTTCGGGCTTCCCCTCAAGACTTTAACACGCGTCTGTTAGGGGAAGGTTTCCACACCCTTATAAATGGTGGTTTGTTATCCTCCCCGACCAATGGTGGAACATCACACTACAGACCCTATTATTTCTAAGATGTTAAAAGGGCCAATGAATCCTAGGATTAGCATGCCCTTCTTTTCAAATCCCAACACTCCTCTTATGAGTGCATCCTTCAAAATGACCTGTCTTCACATATATTATAAAAAATTTAGGGACTTAAAAATATACTATAAAAACTACGGTTGAAAATTAAAATTATATATCTAAAAATTGAAATAGTGAACAGATACATCATCATGAACAAAAGTGGTATACATTTGAATTATATCATTTAATACAATAGAATATTAATGAGTGCATATGTTTTTGTTATGAGTTCGAGGTTAACTCGAGATGGAATAGAAAAAATAGGTATACTTAATTTAAGTGCTCCCATTAAAATGAAAGTCCTTTCGTATCTCATGTTTGTGTATGTATCCTTTGGTATATAAACCATTGTTCTCCTCACAAACTTTACTAACAAAACTCTCTTTTTTTTTTTAATCTTTATATACGTGTCAAATATTTCTTCTTTGCATTCTTTCTCCTTTTCATTCTCTTCCCGTTTTGTCTCTAATGGATATGGAGTAGCATATACTTGCATACTGTCTTTATTGTTCTCCACATCATTAGTAACAATATTGTCTCGTAACGTCTTTGTGCTTGATGAAACATAGTTTTAGTTGATCTCCTTTTGTGACATGTTGCAAAGAATGTAAATAGACAAGAAAAGGGAGTTTTCTTCACATCTTTACCGAAGTACATATTTTTTTTCCTCTATGCAACCTAAATTTGAAGATACAAAGTTTTAGAATCGGACAAGATGTATAAGAACACATAAGACAAAAGAAAATAAAAGGAATAACAAAAAATAATTTTTTTTTTTTTTTTTTTTTTTTAATGATTGGATAGAATAGGAAAAAATAAAAAAGAATAAGAAAATTTCATAATGAAAAATAAGAAACAAACAACAATGGAAACATATATCCGACCTAGAACCTACGGTTTTGATACTAAATGATATGAAACTTTTGGGATTAGATCTAAAAGCCTCGTCAAAGAACAAGATCTCTAGATCTAAATTATCCAAGAAACCCAACAACAATAAGGAATCAACCCACGAAAAATTTTGGAATAAATTAGGTTGATGATCAAAATTAAGAGTAAAGAAAAATTATTTCCAAACTCATGGTTCAAATTACTCCACAAGTTAGTATGATCCAGACTACTTGAATACTTTAGCAGGTAAATCTAAACACAAGAAATGCAAAATAACAAACTGAGACTTAATAAGCATAATATACGAACTTCATTTTTAATATCTAAAATATTTACACTCAAGCAACAACATGAATGATTATTTATAGTATTGAAATTATTGTGTGGTACCGTTATCACTTTCTTAGAGATCTTACAAAAAAAAGAAACTGTTAATTTATTATTTGTGGTACGGAAATCAACTTGCTGATTTGTTGACAAAGCCTCTAAAATTAGAAGCATTTCGAAAGTTGCTGAAGAACTTAGTGTGCAGAGTTCTGACAAGAATAAGGCTATAAAAGCAAACTCAGTGGGTTAGTTATGTCAAAACCTAACAGTATTCTTTTATCAATGTTCATAGCAGAATCAATTATGAGCGTAAATAAACCTATCTCTTTCTATCCATAACATAACCGTATTCTCTTATCAATCTCTCATATACATAGTACTTCGATATGTAACTTAACGTTTCATGAACTATCTTATTCCTATGGTTACATTTCGTTTTGTGCATCCTTCTCATATCTTATCTCAAACATATCATTGAACACATCATATCGTAATTATTATCATACAATTCACATATTATAACATATCAGAAGCATATCAATCCACAAACAATTCACACATATCAATATATATGACACGTGCAGAACCATGGGGCACGTGTCAACATCAAATATAACCATGCCGATAGAAAGTTCAATTTTGTCTGTCATTTGTCTCCAAGTCAACTTATATAAACCATGACAATAATTTCTATTTCAAGTCCGTGTATTGAATTTCAAGTGAGTATTAGAGAATTTTTGACTTTGTTTAAGATCTCATTTTCTATTATTATTGTTTTAAAGGATATTGTTACTGTTATAGGAAAAATTTGTTAGTTTTTTTTTTTTTTTTTTTTTTTTTTTTCAAACCAATTTTCTTTTAATCAATTCTTTGATGTGATTTACCATAACTATTCTAGAGTGATTTACCATAACCTAAGGGTTTGAAGAATGTAAAAGATATATATTTATATTAACGTATATGTATGAACTTTCAAAAAGGATCGCATAGCACAGTGGATTAGCGCGTCTGACTTCGGATCAGAAGGTCGTGGGTTTGACTCTCACTATGGTCATCAACCAAAATTTAGAAAATCTAGACCGACCATCCTCATGTTTGTTCTTTGATGTCCTTTCATTAAGTGAGATGACTTACCAGTTACCCGCTCATGAATCGGGTTGGATGATTGGCAAACCAAAACTTAGAAAATCTAGACCGACCATCCTCATGTTTGTTCTTTGATGTCCTTTCATTAAGTGAGATAACCCACCACTTCTATATTTATCATGACGTACATATCTATTCATGTTTATCATACATGGTATATCATGGTGTCTCGCAAGGCATAAACACGATGATAGATACGCACCGTCACACTTGAGTAGCACAAGCGGACGTCGGGCCACCATTTCAGACTTGGTGGTTGACACGCGTCTTTCCTCCAATTTTTTTTTTTTTTTTGCCCCCCTTGCACTCCTAGCATCATGGACGTGGGTTCGATCTTTGATCGACACGTACAATCCCTTTTTTATTCACTTATTTTCAGATTTTCCATTATTTTGACTTTCTTTTTATTTTATTTTATTTTTTCAACTTTTTCTAATTTCTTCCATTTTAAATATCTTTTCTACAACTTTCTATTCAATTGGACCAAAATGTCCTTCGAGATTTGACCGTTGACTTTGACTTTTCTCTTCTTTCGACTATTATTTTATATTTTTCTTGAGCTCCGTGCATATTTTAAAAATTTTACTTTTCAATCAGATCATGAAATCCAACCACTAAGATCTTCTCGTACCTCTATAGTTCTAGTTACCTTTAACTTTTCTATTAACTATTAAATGTATAACTTATTTCGTTAGTGTTGCATGGAAAACGACTAAGTTCACCAATACTAAAACAATATTTGATGTCATGTCTTAAGCATGTGTTCTAGGACATGAATCCAAATGTTCTATCCAACCATCAATCTTTCAATGAAATATTAAAATCTTATAAAGTATCCAATGTTATCTTTAACGTTTTCAAGATTTAAGTGTCTTTAATCGACACTATCAACATATGTTTCCATAAGATCTACCCATCTCTTTTAAAATTTTCTACTTTTCGTCAATTTGGTGACCCTAAATAGAATGAAGTGTGCAAACCTGATAGGCAACCTACTAGTAACTAGAGTTACGCTCAACCTTTCTATCTTCTTTTGAAATCATGGAGTGAAATTCATAGCAATATTTTTTCATTTTTCAACTTAAATACTGAAAATTTGAAAAATAACCGAGTCTTTGACACAAATCCTCACGTGTTGCCATTCCTTGCTCGTATTTAACTCTCATTCTTCTTTTGAACTATTTTGACATCCTTCTTAATCATACTAACTAAGCTAGGTACTTCAAAGAATTCTTTGTATCATCATAGATACTAGGTCTTATATATGTTTCATTCCTTTGCTCATGGTTCAAGAAGAATACATGAATAACTTACCTAATGTTCTACCTTCTTGATTAAAGTATTTAAAATGTGAAAAAATTTCGGAAGCTAATTCTATCACGATTGCCCATGACTGGTGTAAGAATCACCGTCTGCCACGTAGGATTCCGTTACTCTAGAAAACATTATTGGAAAATATTGAACATTATAAATACTTAGTAAGTGACTCCACTTTTAGAATGAAGAAGTGTAGACACATGCAATATGAAAACACAACATTCCTTCCTAATTGGAGGGGAAAAGAGCATCAATTTGGAGGTAAAAGGACCAGTGACGACTGCGTCAGTCCTAATCGGAGGGAAAGACAGAGATGTCATGACCTGATTTTTCACAAGCCGAGGCTCGTTAAAAACTTAAAAAACATGAAAAGACATGTAAAAATGGATGGTGAAAGTTTTCACATTCAAAATAAAACATAAATACATTTTATTTACGAATTCAGGTTAAAGTTTGATTACATTGGGCCCGGTAACTTAAGTAGTTGAAAATGATGTAGTTTTGTATAGCACCTACTCTAGAGTCCGTCTCAACCTCGAATTGCTTCTTATTTATCTAAAAAACATGGAAAACATAGAGTGAGTACAAAGACTTAGTAAGTAGCCTACTTATAGGCTCTTAATCGTGTCCTTGCTATGCTAGGGTACCACACTTCTTAACTTGTTATGGTTCTTGTTGCAAGTACTTTCTTGTCATGATCTAGCCTAAGGACCTTGGTCCTTGGATTCTGAGGTCTCAACCTTAGTTCTGATCTACGGGCCTTAGTATTATGGTTCTGGGTTCTTCTCTTCAAAACTTGGATCTTGATCCATGTTCTAGTTCTTTATCATTGTCTCGTTCTTAGTTATTTTCTATGTTCTTGTTCTGTTCTTATTTTTTTCTCCAAGTCACTCCCCCTAGGATTTACGGTATAAGTCAAGCACTTGACAACCTGTGTCCGAGGCTTCATACGTTCCAAACGACACAGTCTTAACCTACGTCCAAGGCTTCATGCTTTCCAAGCGACGTAGTCTGAACCTGCATCTAGGACTTCATGTGTTCCCTGCTATATAGTCAAAAAACCTATGCCCAAGGCTTCATACGTTCCAAGCGGCATAGTCTAAATACCTATGCTCAAGGCTTCTTACATTCCAAGCAGCGTAGTCTAAAAACCTACGCCCAAGGCTTCATATGTTCCAAGTGACGTAGTTTGAACCCACCAAGGCTTCATGCATTCCCTCCAATATGGTCAGAAAACCTATGTCCAAGGCTTCATGCGTTCCAGGCGGTATAGTCTAAATACCTACACTCAAGACTTCTTATGTTTTAAGTAGCATAGTTTGAAAACCTACATCCAAAGCTTCCTACGTTACAAACGATGTAGTATGAGTCATGAGCATGTTGTACCATAGGAGGTCTAGAAGTTTCTTGAACTCTTGAGCCTAAGGTTCTTGGTCCATTATCCTTGAGTGGCACGTAGCATTCTTTTTATCATACTAGACGTAGGGCTTGTGTTGGTATTTTCCTTGGTTCTCGATCTTAAAACATCCTATAAATTTCTAGGGCTCTTAATTTCTTGAGACGTAGGTGATGACATATATTCTTAAGCTCGCATGAATTATGAACACATCCTGATAACATGCATGAATCATTCAATATATCATGATGTCATAACATATTCGAGTCTTGGAACTTAAGTAAGGGTCATATTGCCCCCTTCAACTTTCCTTATACTCCAACTTAGTTTAGGTTCCAAACTTGAAAATCTTCGGTACAACTTTATTTCTTTAGAAATAGGTCTTCCCAAGAGTAGCAAGTCATTTGAATGGAAGTTTGTGAAATTGGAGGCCATTATTTGGGACACTTGTCATTGGGTTTAAACTTACTTGAATTCGCCTGCAAACCCCAGAGATGAGACCCACTTACCTCGGCCCAGTAAGCCCAAAATTGTGACCAGCCCGATAGCCCAGACAGAAGCAAATCGAATCGACTCAACCCGCGAGCCGACCCGCGCCTCGACCTGATACACGGTGCTGTCGTAACCCTCTCAAATGTCGCCACGTGTCAAGCTGTGGTGCAAGCAGCCCTTGGGCTTGAGCGGCTTGGATGGCGCAGCGGTGGCTCTTGGCGGCTAATCGGCTCATTTTTCCAATTTTAGCCCAATTTCTACCCTTCCGACCCTCCCAGACCTGTTTTCAGCCCTGATTAAAGTAATTGAGGTAATCTTGGGATTGTATTTCATGTTCATTAATTAATTTTTAATTTAATTATGAAATACTAACGAAAGGTGGCGAACGGTCAGATAAAAAACAGATCCTGACAATGTTTGGAGCAGTTCTCAAGGAACGGGAGCTTACATTTAGCATAATTAGGGAGAACTCAGGCTAACGCCAACCAAATAAATGGTCTTACTATAGGATAGGTTAGAAATTTTATGAGTTACAATTTATGATGTATGAGCTATGTATGAGTTATGATGATGCATGAACGGTATTGTATGGTGTTGTATACTAGTATATGAGTATATGATGATGTATGAGCTATGATGATGTATGAGTGATGATGTTGTATGAGCGGCATTGTATGATGTCGTATACTAGTATATGATGATGTTTGAGTTACGATGCTTGAGTTATAATGCATGATGACGTGCGTAATATATATGTTACGATGCATGGCGGACTTGATATGCTTGATGTACTTGATGGCAATATGATGAGTGTGATGATTGCATGATGTTTATCTTAATATGACGTTGTTTTCCATATTTAGCATGTTGTATGATGATGAGTGTCATATTGCATCATGTCGATAGACTGACATAGGACGCAACCCTAAAAGCAGGCAAATGATGTTAATATAAATATCAAAAGAGCATATGTTACTTATGTAACAAAGAGATGAGACTAGAGGATTGTGTCAGAAGAGACGTTATGATGGGAATTAGAGAGACCTCATGCATGTTGTATGTTCGTAAGCATAGGGCTACTTCCCTTAGAGATAATGAGTGAGGACGCGCACAATATTATGATGAGGTTGTTCCGCTGACCTCCGGACGTCGCTACAGATTAACTTGACCAGAAATGGTCTAGGGGGTGTGCGAGCTCACCTAGGGATTCACACTCCCACGTATGGGTCATTTGTAGATAAGTACTACACATCCATAGTTGTTCAAGACTAGAGGCCACCCCTCAAAGAGATAGAGATAGGTCTCAAGAAGAGATGTGGGAGAACATTTGGGATGACAAGACACCAAAAGAAGTATGAGACAAGTTCAGGATGCTTTTCTCAAAGAAGAATAATACAATACTACAACTTCTAGAGAACGAACTGTTATCAATTTCACAATGCGACATGATGATTGCTCAGTAATTCCATAGGGTCAAGTCGATCAGTCGACAGATTACTGAACTAAATCCAAAATTCATCCCTCAAGAAGCTTGCTTAACATTCACTTATAAAGTTTGAAAATTTGTTAGCTAGCTAATAAGCAATGAATAAGCATATGGGAGGCATCATGCTGAAGAGTGAAGAAGAAGTGCTTTACATGGGTAAAAGTCTGTGCAACAATAAGCCGCGTGGATACAAAAATAGTAACAAAGGAAGAAGTCACCAAGAAATCGCACAACTTGGTTGAACTCAGAAGAATGACAAGAAGACTTCTTAAGGGAAGAGATTTGAAAGTATTTTTTACCAGTGTGGAAAGAATGGTAAAAAATTCATGGAATGTTGATCCAAGAAAAAATTTGTCGAAAGCAATGCGGCAACCTCCAAAATAGAGATGGAGGATGAATGAGAAGAGTACTATATGCCTTTGATGAAGATAAGGTAGGGCTCATGACAATGATGGGAGAGCATACAAGTTATGAAAATGATTGAGTCATTGATTTAGAATGCTCAAACCATCGACTGGCGATCAGAGTGGCGCAGCAGAAGTGTGGTGATCTTCGAAGAAGAAATTCTTACCATACTCGAACAACATTGAAGAAATTCTACAAAATACGAAGGATCAAACTGCACACGTTTGGTCAAATATTGATGCACCTAAAGATCCAAATCATATTGATGTTAGTGAGTAAGAAGTGACTCAACCAAGTGAACTCGATGAAAAGGAAATGATACCACAACAACTTAGACGGTCAGAAAAAATCCGAAAGCCAAATCTTAAGTATGTCAATGTAGCTATTATAGAAAACGAAGTTAAAGAGTTAGAGACGTATGAAGAAACATCACAAAACTCGACTTAGTAAAAGGGGATGGAGGAAGAAATTATAGCCTTTGAGCAAAATCATACCCGAAAAATATTGCCAAAACTTGTGCAATCAAAGTGGCGTAGCAAAAGTGTGGTGGTCATCGGAGAAGAAAGTCTTACCAGACTCGAACAACATTGAAGAAATTCTACCATAAAATACGGAGGATCAAACTGCACACATTTGGTCAAATGTTGATGCACCTAAAGATCCAAGTGATACTAATGTTGGTGAGCAAGAAGTGACTCAACCAAGTAAACTCGATGAAAAGGAAATGTCACCGCAACAACTTAGACAGTCAAAAAGAATCTAAAAGTCGAATCTTAATTATGTCAATGCAGCTATTATAGAAAACTGAGTTAAAGAGTTAAAGACGTATGAAAAAACATCACAAAAATCGGCTTGCAAACGGGGATGGAGGAAGAAATTGTAGTCTTGGAGAAAAATCAAACGTGAAAACTAGTGTCAAAACTTGGAGATGTCAAATCCATCTTTTGCAAGAGAGTTTATACAATAAAGTCTCGTGGATGGATCAATCAAGAGATACAAGGCTCAACCTGTAGCTCGAAGGTTCTCTCAATAATATTGACTACGCTATGATAAAACGTTTAGTCCAGTTGCGAAGATTACTACCGTACAGGTCCAGCTAGCGTTCATAGGAAATAATAATTAGAAATTACGGCAAATGGATGTGAAGAATGCTCGGCCAAGGGTAAAGATGCCCGAGTAACAGTTATTTTAGAATGTACTCGTTGTGTTCGAAACGGTGTTAATAAGGAATCCGTGGGGATTTCCAGATATATTACTCAAAAGAATCGACACAATACGCCTAGTCTATTGGAATTGAGAAAATTCTGTCCCCGTTGTTACAAACATACGATTCATGGGGAGATAAAGAAATAGATCGAACCAATCGTCTGTGTGTCACCCTTTTCCAATCCAAGGAAGATGCAAAATTACATATATTAAACATATTTTCGATTTAAATATAAACAAACCAAATCCTATTTCTTGCACGAAGAGTTGGACCGGAAGATCTACATGAACCTAACAAAGGGTTTTAAGAATACAATTGGTATCATGAGTCGGTCATGCAAAGTCCAAAGAAGTCTCATTTGGATGCGGTTCGACTGATTCTGAGATATATCAAAGGTACAATTGACTACAATCTTTTGTACAAAAGAAGCAAATATTGCAAGTAGTTGGATACTATGATGCTAACTATGATGGATACCATGATACCCCAAGATCAACCACTGAATATGTGTTCAAGCTAAATTCGGGAACAATTTTTTGGTGCAACAAATGATAACTAACAGCACCATTATCAACTACAAAAACATATTACAGAATAACGACTGGAGTAGCTTGAGAAAGTGCATGACTAAAACTCTTAAGGAAGGATTTACACCAGAAAGTTTACTATCCCGTGCCACTTCATTGTAACAACCAATCTGAAGTTCAACTACTCGAAAATCCAATGTGTAATACTAGAACAAAGCATGTGGATGCGCACTACCAGAGAAAAAGTCTTGAACTAAGAAGATGAACAAGTGGCAGACTTGTTTACAAAAGGATTGAATACCGACAAATACGAGGGTTTTCACTGTCAGCTCAATGTGGTACGGCGAATGAGGACCAGTGCTAAGTGGGAGTGTTAAAATATCATCACTAGTCGGTCACACCCAATAATTGTATGATCCCATTGTCTATATATTTTAAGAAAATAATTGATGTATTTTAAGAATAAAGATTTACATGTATAGTAAGAATATAGATATCTAGTATTTTACGAATAAATGTTTAGATATTTTAAGAATAAATCATCCGGCTCCACTATAAATACCCCTCCACGTTAAGTTTTACATCCCAAACAATTAAAAAAAAAAAAAAACAAAGTAAAGTAATTTCTACATAGTGTCGTGTAATATTTCTTGATTGGTCTTAATAAAAGTGTCAGTGTGAAAAGGTTGTGTACGTGTATGTGTACGTCCATTCATATATTATTTTATCTTTTTTAGTTTAATAATATGAATATGTGAATCGAATCTTTCATATTTCACGAACATACATATTAGTAGTAGTTGTTAACAAAAACTTTAAATTAAATATGTATATCTTTTTTAGTTTAACCAGTGAAGATGATTGCTCCGACATATATGTCTTGATAAGTTGAATTATATTTTAGTTAACCGCTACTTATAAATGATCATTAATTTGCTTTTAAAAACAACTATAATTAAGATACTAAGAATATAGAGTCTATTAGTAGCTAATAATTAATTGTAATTAAGTTGAATTAAATATCATTAATTTTTTTAGTTAATAATTGTAGGGATAGGAAATATGGGCCAATGCCTTGATAGAACCTAGATGATTGATGTTCGGGATGTCCCGATATTATGAACGACACGTATGCCTATTCATAATGGCATGATCGAGTGAGTTGCAATGGTCGACAACACCTCAAGACTTGGATGGCATCAAGATATATGGGTCATGTTAATTGAGAACCAAGATGAGACGATGAGATGCGACGTTGTAGTGAGAGACCTTAACCCGATTAGAGACAAGTGTTAAGAAACACATCCGAAATTACATTCGTCATTCTTAACATGGTATGAGAGCGATGAATATAATAAGGATGTGTTAAATAAACATCCGAAGTTTTGAAGCTGAATTTAGTTGATTTCGCCGTGAAGAAAATTTTGATATTTAAGAACACCAACATCCGAGTTTTCTGGGTATTCTTAAATATCAAAATTTTCTTCATGGCAGAATCAGTCAATCCCAGCTTCAAAACTTCGGATGTTTATTTAACACATCCTTATTATATTCATCGCTCTGGTACCATGTTAAGAATGATGAATGTAATAAGGACGTGTTAAATCAACATCCGAAATTTTAAAATACGAACATCTTGAGCATGTACGATTTTCGTTAATGTTCACAACATTTAAATAGAATACAAATTACAAACTAAATAAAAAAAAAATAAGAGAAAATATTTTACTAACAAATTCTGAAGATAAAATAAAATATATCAAATATAAAATCCTACCTGATTACGACTATATAAAATATATTCCTAACAAAGTCGAACGGAATGACTTGGCCTAGTGTAGAGGCAAGTCGGTTGTATCGTAGACGATTGAACATGCACACTCAGGCAGCATGTGTAGGTGAACAAGTTAGGATTTTGCACAAGTGATGTTTGGTTGGCGAATACAAACCTCAACTAAGGTCCGATAAAGACACAAAATCAGGCAAAAAAATGAATAATGGAACTTGGGTTTCCTTCAAGGTTTGTTGTGAGTGTGTCAAGATCACGACGCTACACAGTTAAAAAAGTATAACCGAAATCAAACTATCAATCTTTTGAACGGTATCTACTTAGTTATTGCTATGGTATGTACTAAGTTATTGCTCACATAGACCAATATTGCATAAAATAGATTATTCTCTCATTGTTCAATGTTTTTCAAAAATTTATAATATGTTTTGAATTAAATGATATGTGTACATATACCTAGCAACAACAAGAAAAGTTAATTGATTTCTTTTCAAAATGGGGTAATTAGCTCACGAACTACCTAAATTAGCATCGTCTATCTTAAGCCTGACCCTAACTCACATATAAAGCCACTATCCACTCACCCATAACCCATACGTTGTTGATCATATTCCAAAACTATGGACTACTGTAATGACCTAAAACAACATTCTGATCCTCCACCGAAGGTAGAATGATGTGGATCGTACCCTTTTTGTGACCTTAGTTGTTAATTATGACCTAAAACAACATTATGATCCTCCACCGAAGGTAGAATGACGTGGATCGTACCCTTTTTGTGACCTTAATGGTTAATTATGACCTAAAACAACATTATGATCCTCCACCGAAGGTAGAATGACGTGGATCGTACCCTTTTTGTGACCTTAATTGTTAATTATGACCTAAAACAACATTATGATCCTCCACCGAAGGTAGAATGACGTGGATCGTACCCTTTTTGTGACCTTAGTTGTTAATTACTCAAGTACGCAACGTGTAATTACCACAAAATTATTTTTCAAGGTAATGCAAAAAAAAAAAACAAAATAGGTCCAACACTTTTCCAACTTCCAACACAAATTCTCAATAGAATTTTCTGAAGGGAATTCAAACTTTATGATTTTGAAACTTAAATGAAGAACATCTCATCCATAATTTATAAAATTTAATCATCTTTAATCTAATTTACTCAAATTAAATACTAAACAACCATTCAATTAGCTCAATTAAATCCCAATTAAAGTTTAAATTAATCAAATTTAATTCCTTCTTTTTCTTTTTGAGCTCATTTGAGCTCAATGGAACGGAAAAATTCAAACCTCCTACTTTCTGATCTAAGATATATATAGCGTTAACTAGTTGAGGTATCCTCGAGTGCAGTAATTACAAGAATTTAAAGTATTTACGTTGAGGCTTGAAATGCAATATAAATACATATTTATTAGGTAGAGAACAAGAACAAGGCAGTGCCATTAGAACCAATGGACACACCAAACCCTCCAAGATCATCGGGGAAGGAAGAATGGGCTAAGATAGACAAACAAAAGGCCATTTTTATTTTTCTTATGCATGTGCTTTGTATTTTTGCACCATTTCAAGTCAATTCGAGAGCGCTTCAGATTGCTTTGGCATTACATTTTATCACCGGTTTCTTCGGCGTAACTCTCTCGTATCATAGAAATCTTTCCCACCGAAGTTTTAAACTTCCGAAATGGCTCGAGTATTTGTTTGCTTTATGTGGAGCTCACACACTCCTGGTAAATTAAATGATAGATTCTTAAGCGTGGTAAAATATGTACTATGTTTTGAAGTTCTTCGTTGTTTTTTATAGGGTGATCCGATCAATTGGGTGAGTATGCACAGATATCACCACCAGGTAGCCGACACCGAAAAAGATCCCCAACGCACTCCTCGGAGGTTCTTGTGGCTTTCTAATTACTTTGGTTCAACTAAAAGAGTTGGTCCAAGGTACTTATGTATTCTTGAAGGGATAGAAAAGAACATATTTTTAATGATTAGGGAGTTTGTGAAACGAGATAACGTTGGCGACTTGGAGAATCAAAGCTTCTACAAGTTTATTCACAAAACATATCTTCTTCATCCAATTGGTCTTGCAATCTTGTTGTATGTTGTTGGAGGAATGCCTTCTCTTGTATGGGGAATGGTACGTATAGAAACGCTCTCATTTCATTGTGAAATTTCAAAATCTTATATTTTTATCAATGAATTTCGAGTTCAGCTTTTATAGTCCAATAGGTTCTTGAATTTTAAAAATGGTCAAATAGATATCTAAATATTTAACTTTATGTCTAATAAACTTTTGAAACACTTATTAAGTTCATACACTTTAAAATTTTTGTCTACAAGATCTGTGAGATCTCACATCGGTTGGGAAGGAGAACAAAACATTTTTTGTAAGGGTGTGAAAACCTCTCCCTAGCAGACGTGTTTTAAAAATCTTGAGGGTAAACACGAAAGGAAAAGCCCAAAGAGGACAGTATCTATTAGTGGTGGACTTGGACTGTTACAAATGGTATCGGGGTGAATTGTGAGACTCCACATCCTAGCAAACATGTTTTAAAAACCCGGCTGTTACAAATGGTATTAGGGTTGATTGTGAGATCCTACACCGTAGCAGTCACGTTTTAAAAACGTTGGGTGGAAGTTCGAAAGGGAAAGTTCAAAGAGGACAATATCTGTTGGTGGTAGGCCTAGGCTGCTGCAAGTTCTTTATTGTGATATCTCATACCCTAGCAAACACGTTTTAAAAACTTTGGGGGAAGCTCGAAAGGGAAGGGCGGAAGCTCAAAAGACAAAGTTCAAAGACAACAATATCTGCTAACGGTGAGCTTGAGCTGTTACAAGTTCTTTATTGTGAGACCCCACACTCTAGCAGACTCATTTTAAAAACCCTGGGGGAAGCTCGAAAGGGAAAACCCAAAGAGGACAATATTTGCTAGGAGTGGACTTGCGGTGTTACAACATCTTTATTTATATATTTACAAAGCATATTTAATTTTTTATCCAACCGGTCTCTAAACTTTAATTTTTGTATCTTACATATATGTGAATTTAAATAATAAGTATCAAATATGCTAAGAACTTATAAGATTAAACAGATAATTTTATTTGATCATGTAGGGTGTGCGAACCGTACTAGTGTTACATCTATCATTAATGGTAAACACAATATGCCATAGATTCGGAAAACGACAATGGAAGACAAATGATTCGTCCAGAAACAACGGGTAAGTATACGTTATTGAATTAGTAAGCTTTGAAATATTTTAACCTTTCTTTAGTAGAAATTTACCAAACACGAACTCAACATGTAGTGGTATGATATATTCGAGACGACTCTCGTTTCCTTAAATGAAAGTATTAGCGTTTTGGTATGCACAATAATTGATCTATGTTGTGTTGTAGGTTGATGAGTTTGATTAGCTTTGGAGAAGGTTGGCATAATAACCACCATGCCTTTCCTTACTCAGCTAGGCATGGATTTGAATGGTGGCAGGTCGACACTAGTTGGTACGCTATAAGGTTTCTTCAAGCCATTGGTGTTGCCAGTGATGTGAAATTGCCTCCCCCGCAAAGCCGCAGAACCAAAAGCTTGATCATGGACAACCACGTGTTGCACCACTAAATAAGCTTCTACGTATCCATCTTGAAACATATAGAATAAAATTATGATTGTATATCAATTACTAGTTTGTATTGACCATGTAATGATCTACTTATATCGATATCCGCAACTCCGCATAACAACGTACACACTCGTTCAAGATGAACATAAAGAACAAGAGAGGATGACTTCACGGACGTACAACAACAAAGAATACAAACAATGAAGAAACGAGAGAGAATACAGAAAATGAAGAAACTACATTTGGGCACGTACTAATGGGTATAATATATATATATTGTTTAGTGTACTAAATATAACGATTTAGCCACCTACGAACTATAATCTACTAAATTTTTACACTTTCATTTTGGGCTATTTTCGAGTCATTTTCCGTAGATGTTAACATTGAGACGAGAATCATTCACTCGTTCTATCATATTGCCATAAAGTGCATCAAGCATATCAAGTACGTCATTCATCGAAATATACATATATTACGCACATCATCAAGCATCATAACTCACACATCATCATATAATAGCATACGATATCATACGTCATCATAACTCGTACATCAAATCTCTACTATATCTTTTACTTTAAAGGAATCAGAGTCCATGTCCCAACAAACTTTACTCAAGTTAGATGATATGAACTATTAGAATTCACACTTCATCTTCATCTAGCATACCAATAGCTTACTCGGTTTCTAAATATTCAACTTTGGAACTCCCATCGCTAAAACAACTATAAGTTCTTGAAATGGTCTATGTCAACTTATATTCGGCAAAATGTGATGATATAAATGGTTTTCCTTGCTATACGAAATTTTTAGAGTGTATTTTTTTATTACATCGGTTATTTAGTCTAAATGAAACTTAAATTATTGTACCTTTTTGTAACGTCCGAGGACAGTATTACAATCTCACTAAGAAGATAGTAGGTTGTGACGATCTACGAAAATTATACTTCGATTGTTTTTTCCATTTTTAACTTATGAACTTAACAATTATGAAAAAAAAAAAAAAAAATTCGGGTTGATTAAGTTGGTGATTTAAACAATTTGAATAGTTCACAACCCAACTCGGGTTTTTTTTATTATTTAAAAAAATCTTATTTATCCACGTTGCATTGATAACTAAAATCTCATAAAACTCAAATATCAAATATTCGCGAGCCACACTGCAACACTGACACCAATTACAAACGTCAAATATTCTTAATTTTCATAATAATCATGAAAGTAGGGTAGGGTTAGGTTTGGTTGTAATCCTTTTTTCGAGTTTGTCGGGTTGATCCAACCAAAAAAATGTCAACCTGCAAACTAACCCAAATTTTTTATTTTCCAAAAATTCAACCCGACCCAATCTTGGGTAACGGATTAGTCAAGTCCTCGAGTCATATGAATACCTCTAGTTTTTATATGGTGTCATCGAAGACTTAGATCGACAAACATCTTATATTTTAAATCAAATTTCGAGGGAGAATTATGCAATTAATAGCTAATGTTCAATTTGGTAAAATAATAAATCATTCTTGGACTTTTCATCAAATGTAACTTTCAAAATAATTACCATTTGAAGAAAATGATTCTCTTGCCAATTCAAATTCATCCAAAGGTCAAAAAAATATTTACCTTCTTGTTCAATGCATCACGTTTTAGGTGAGATTGGTACCATTAAAATGAAATTACCATAATTTTTTTACCCTTTCAAAGTTTTAGATTTTTTTTTTTTTTTTTTTTTAAATGATATAAGGGAAATACCGATTTTGCCCCTTATTCCAATATCAAACCATTAACCATATGAAAATGTTCGAAAAAGGCTATAGTTTAACACGAGAGTTACATTATAAAGCCTAATTTGTGAGTATGAGACGTTATAGTATGACAGGTAAAGTACGATACGTGTTGCTTTTTGTAGGGGTTAGTGTTTCTTGTAGGTCCTGACCTATCCACCAATACCATAACATATGACTAACTACCCGAACAACTGGTACCAATTTCTTGTTTTTTCCTCAAAATTTCATAATTTGGTGCATATGATTATGACGAGACTATGTTGAGACTCAAATGGGTTGCCTACCTCTCCGAGATATAATCGAAAATCATTTATGACTAGTCTACATATGTATCTTAGTTGACAGACACCTAATTGCTCGCTTATATTATGATGTTACTATGATCAGACACCTAGTCGCTCGCTTATATTATGATGTTACTATGATCAGACGTTTATGTATAAACTATAAAGATAACTTATTACAAAATTTAAATTACAAGACTATAAAACTTACCCCTTGAGAGAGTAACTTTTACCATTTAAAGATAAAATTCTAGAATTTACTTTACAAATTCAAATAAAAAGAGCGGTAAATATGGGGAAAAGGAAAGCCTTCAGACTTCAATAAAGGTGAAAACTATATAAAAGTAGATGGAAGGGAAAGAAAGGAAACACAATTTGAATTTGAATTTAAATTTGAATTTGAATTTGAGTTTGAATTTGAATTCACCACACAATATTTTAATATATTTGTTGCATTTAAGAGATCAAACATTAAGATAAAGCTTTATTTTTTTTTAATAATTATAACTAATTTTTTTTATTGATTATAATCAATTAATTATTTATTTAAACTATGATTAGTTTATTCATTATTATGCATGATTCAACAAAATTATTAAAAATAATTAAATATTTTATTGTAATAATTATCAACGTTCATCACTTTCAGTATCAAGAAAATATTCTGTGCATAAAAATGTTCTTGTCAATCACGCAACTAGTATCACGGTCATGTTTGTCCAAACCGTATTGTCTATGGTCACATGTTGGATGTCTCGATCGTGTTTGTTCAGGACGTATTGTCCATGGTCGCATGTCCGTTTCTGGGTTAGAACGAGTGTTGCATAATCGTTGCTCGTTGTTGTAAGAATGCAATTGTGACAACTAGCATACAATGGGTCGATTAAATAATGAATTTTAGAAAACACATGGTTTTGGCTCGACAAGAACGAGTCGGGTGGAGCCTACATATTCCCCAATAAACCAAACAATTCTATTGAGTTAAGGGTAAAATTGTACATGAAACCTAAAGTAAAACAAATTTAAATTTGGAGTAAAATGGGACACAAAATAAAAATAAATGATGCATTAAATAAGAGAGGTAGCCAATGAATGAAAAAGAAATAGGAGTAATATTAATTAATTTTCTTCTTTATTATTTGACTAAAAGTCTTAACAATAAATTAATTGGACATAAATGCCCTCCATTATTAAGTGTAGAATTCAATGGATATTAAATTTAAAAAAAAACATATTTTAACTTTGTCTATATAACTCGAGAATCCGACCATAAAAGAATAATTCACAGAAATGATTAAAAGTTACAGGAATCTCATGCATATTTGTGTGTCATGTACATCAAAATACTTCCTCGTTATGATGAATACGAACGCGTATATTACGAGTGGTGTTTTATGACATTTATTTTGTTCTTCTCATTTTTATTCTAAGTTAATGTCATAGTGTTCTAGGTCGTATTTTTCTCAATGTTTTAATGGATTTTAATTTTCTAATAGTAGTTTTGAAATATTTAAAAAAAAAAAAAAATTGTTCTCTTTAAACTTTTTTGTGTTGTTATTTTTCAAACCTTGCTTTCCGTTTGATGTTAAACAGATTCATTGGATTAGTGAGCTAATTCTAAGTGAGTCGTCATAGAAGGTAAGAATGACCATCATAGATTTCAAGTTCGATCTTAGAGTTATTTATCTTCTAACTAACTCTTGGTTCGTTAAGTTAGCTTTTTTTTTGTGAAAGTTTGCAAGGATACTAGACGGAAATAATAATGAGTTATTTATCTTCTAACTAACTCTTGGTTGGTTAAGTTAGCTTTTTTTTTGTGAAAGTTTGCAAGGATACTAGACGGAAATAATAATTCTAAACTTAAAATCTCCACTAAAAAAAATTAAATAAATTTCTTTTCATTATTATGTCATGTCATTGACATAGTTTGATAGCCTCTAAATTTGCTCTCATCCGGTTAGATGAATACGACTCTCCACAATGGTATGATATTGTCCACTTCGAGCACAACCTCTCATAGCTTTACTCTGGGCTTCTCCAAAAGGTCTCGTACCAATGAAAAGAGTATTATTTGATTATAAACCCATGAACATTCCCTAAATTAGCCGATGTGGGACTTTCATCCAACACCTCCCCTCGAACAAACTACGTCTCTTCTTAGTTGAGGCTCGACTTCTTTTTCTTTTGGAGTCCTTTGTTCGATATTTGAGGATTCTATTGACATTACTAAGTTTAAGGAATGACTCTGATACCATGTTAGACGAACACGACTCTTCACAATGGTATGGTATTGTCCACTTTGAGGCATTTTGGGAAAGCCCAAAGCAAAGCCACGAGAGTTTATGCTCAAAGTGAAGAGTCGTGTTCGTCTAACACATCCCAGTTTAACTAATGGGTTAAGATCTCTCACAACTCATCCCTGCTTGTAAGTTGAACGAACATCTCTACCATCATTCCAACTAAAAAAATATATATATAATAATTTCATCTCTATAATAAGATGTATAGTTGCCACGATACGTCAACCATTTCTTCTCTTCCATTCTTCACGTTTTACAGTCAACTACAACAGGACCATAATGTATGAACTTTCATCACCTTCTCGACATTGACTATCCGTCTACCAACTTAAACATGTACATAATTAGTTGGTTGCATTATTTTGTTTATTAAATCGAAAACTCTTTTCTACCATCTTTGACTATAATAACGTCGATGAAGTGTCAACTTCAATTGATCTCGACCCAGTGCCCGCTCGGTAAACGTTATCGGAAATAACCAACATTATTCTTTTTTTTTTTTTTTTTTTTTATCATCGTTTTCTATTGATATTATTGTGATTTTTGTTCAAAAAACTTATGGAAAATGTAAAATAAAAAGTAAAATAAAATGAGAAAAAGCCAAAGGGGTAAAATGGGAAAGAGTGTAGAAATGGAGAATTTAATAAGAATCTCCGACCACTGAGCATTTATTAAGCTCACTGTCACACTTTTTCAGCTTTTAAATTAATTACTATGGATTTATTTCTTTTCAAAATTACTTTATTACCCTTTAGAAAATTAAGATTAAAATTGATTTTTTTTCTTTTTTTTAATTAATTAAATTTGTTTTATTTTATCATTTATTTCATAAGAACGATTATTACTTAATTTAAAAAAATTAAAAATTTGAACTTAAATTGTAACGACATGTCGTAATAAATTAAGGGAAATTACTTCACAATAATAAATTGTAATTAATGAAATAAATAAATATTGTAGGACCAAAAAAAGAAAGTAAATAACTGCAAGCCAACTCCAAATAAATATCTAACTAAATAAAAATAGAATATTAATTACTTACTCATTTTGTGTGGCTGTTGGCTATTGTATAGTCTTTATCAACTCCTCTTTTTTAAAATTTTATCCGTAAACTAAACATATAATTTTATCTCGTAAGTATCGTGCGAATAAACACTATTTCGAGCCTTGTGATGTCAGCTATATTTGCAGCTCGTTCCAGTACACTCATCAAAAGGAAAATGCACAAGAAATCTGCACTATATTGCAATCTCCGGTGCAATATCAACTCATCTATGACACTGGGTACAAAAGAAAAATACCCACGACACTCATTTTACAATTCTCGTCCACACCATAACACACGTATGTACCACAGAGTAGCTCACTTAGGTCTTAATACTTAGGAGTGGTGGACAATCAATAAAGTAACACCAAATTTGACGAGGTTACATATTTTACTTAAAGAGACTTAATTTTAGAGTTGCTTGTTGAATATCACGATGGAACCCCAGCTTTCGAGGTTATGGCTCGAGGCAAGCTTGTCTATGACAGCATTCAGAACACCATCGATTAAAACCTATATATATAGCAAGTGGGGCCCATGAGAAATTCAACCTTCATAGAGGTTTATGTCATTCACATCCGTTAGGTAATTCTTGGGTCATTCTATCAAATAATAATAATAATAATGATAATAATAAATAATAATTCCTTGGATGCTTTTTTGTTTGTCGTCTTTATATTAAATTTCATGAATCTACACAAAAAGAAAAAAATAAAAATAATTAGAAATTAAAATGTCGGATCTGAATAATACGGGCAGAGGTTAGGTCAGCTTCTTTGCCCTGCCCACACTCAAGTCTTTGTCAAGGGACACAAGAACAACAATTGTCACAGGATCTAATCAACAATGACCCTAATGACCCTAAGACTCGTGCTAGTCCTAATTGGTGAGCGAGTCGGAGTTGACCCATTAACCCACTTTATAGAAAATAGGTCATGGTTTATTCAAGTTGTAAGCTCAAGAACACGTTTGATTTTAAAATTTCAACTGATGAACGATGTGGAATGATTGCCACTCTTATATCAGATGAATGTTGTCTATGAAGCTATGTCATGAGTTGAGAACGACCAGTGTCATGATGTAACCGAAGAACACGATACATCATCTATCATATCAAGAAGAATGACAAAGATTGTCAAACTAACGTGCAAGCAAGAGCAAAAGTGACAATGTCGTTAGTGGGGTCATAGACAACTTGAATGGAGGTTAGATGAGACCCCGAATCATAACGTTAAACATTGAGGTTTCGATAGAGTTTTAAGAAATGGTTCGTAACAAATTAAAATAATAAGCCTAAAACGTACCGAAATCAACCAAAATCGTTATTTATTATTATTTATTTTTGTAAAATTCAGCCAAAAGAATTTAATTCGAAAATAACTCAAAATTACCATTTTAAAAAATTGATTTAATTTTCTACCTTATTAAATTTGAAAAAAAAAGATAAAAAAATTAAAATAAATAATATTATTTTATGTCGAATCAAAATAGAGAGTTCTCCAAACAAATCTGATTTGCAGGTGGGGCCCACTTCCCAACAGACTCCGTTCTTCTCTTGCCTCCACCCCGTTTCAAATTTTTCTGCCGTTCAACTTAACGCCCCGCCGTTACTTATCTTCTGAACCAAAAAAAAAAATAATAATAATAAATAAATAAATAAAAAAAAAATAAAAAATTAATATTTTGATCGAATAATCCAAGGTTACAATTCAATCCTATCTTACGATAAAAAAATATTTATATTTGTAACCGAGCTATAGATTCGAACGTTATATAAATGGAAGCCACCGCCCACGGTTCGATACCAGTTTTGGGAGAAAGTCATTTGCAATTTTGACTAGGAATTGAAAAGAAAAAAAGAAAAAAAAAAAAAAAAAAGCAGAACATTTCTTTTTTTTTCCTTTTGGTTTGTCTTGTTATTCAGAGTGGAGGGAGGAAGTGAAGAGGAGAAAAGGGTGATTCCTAGAGAGAAGAGAGAGAGGGGGAGGGGGGCGGGGGGTGGGGGGTGAGGTTAAAGATCTTGTTAGATCGAGCTATATTCGCTACTCAATCTTCTACATTATCTCTCATTCTAATACTTCAGGTCTGTGATTTTTCATACCTAAAATGTGTGTTTGTTTCTTTACTTTTGGTTTTTGAGCTATTTTGAATGATGGGTTCTCTCTCTAATTCACTTCTTCTTTTGATTTTGAGCTTTTTCGCCCACTCTGTTTGATGTTTGCCTCTGTTTTCTTGGTGGGTTTCGATCTATTCTCATTTCTGTTCTAGTTTAAGTCATGTTTGTTACTATTTTCTTGGTGGGTTTCTACTCTCTCTGCTGTTTATGTTCTAATTTTTGCTCTCTCTGGTTTTGTTTGGTGATTCTTTGAGTTTTTGATCTAAATTGTCGTCCTATTTCATGTTCATCTCTGTTTTCTTGGTGGGTTTTCAGTCTCTTTTGCTTCTGTTTGAAATTTTGGTCATCTATGGAGTTGTTCTTGGGTTCTATTTGATGTTTGTCTACTTTTTCTTGGTGGGGTTTTACTCTTTCTCTTGTTTCTGCTCAAATTTTTGGTTCTCTGAGGTAATTTAGATCTTTTTGGACTGAAACTTTGGTCATTTTTTATGTTTTTCTCTTGGAGAATTTGAACTTCTTGTGATAATGTGGCTATAAAATTGGTCTCTACTTGATTGTTAGTGATGGATAATGAATAATATTTCAAGATCCCGGGGAGGAGAACGAAACATTCTTTATAAGGGTGTGTAAAGCTCTCCCTAGCAGACGTGTTTTAAAAACTTTGAGGGAAGCCCGAGAGAGATAGCCCAAAGAGAACAATATCTGCAAGTCTTTTGTTTTGGTCGTGTTATATCTTGGATTTAAGTTTAGTTTTGACCGTTGTTCATGGCTCGAACCGTGTTAACCGATCGTCTTATGCAGTTGCAGCATCATGGGGAGGGAGCCAAGTGGTGTACAAGTCGAACAAAAGGCGAATGGGGTTGCTCATGACATAGTTCATGTTGATCCAAGAGTTGCAGGAAGAAACATTGAGGTCAAGGACTATGAAGTGAAGGAATGTACTGAAGAAAACTTGATCATTGAAAAATATGAAGAGAAGCAAGAGGTGTTGAGTACTAAAAGCACGAATGTTGATGCGGATGAGAAATACGAGAAGCCTCGAGTCGACGAGTACAAGAAGTCGAGCCCAATTGGATCGAAATCTCCAGGAAATATGAGGGGGCAATGCACTGTTCCTCAGCCATTTACGTTGGAAACCGAAAAGCGCGGTCTGTGCACACATATTGGTGTCAACAGTTCACCAAATATGCAATCTCCTTGTGCTAAGAAGAACTCTCAGGTAACTAATGTTCGTAATTTCCTGCCTATATCTGGTTTGTTTTTTGGTTGCTTTACTAATTCTGTATTATATTCTCTTAATACTTTG
This sequence comes from Cucurbita pepo subsp. pepo, assembly GCF_057944985.1. Taxonomy (NCBI): domain Eukaryota; kingdom Viridiplantae; phylum Streptophyta; class Magnoliopsida; order Cucurbitales; family Cucurbitaceae; genus Cucurbita; species Cucurbita pepo. Next base: position 6,795,976 of record NC_141815.1, read on the forward strand.
GTTGTTTTACCATTTGATGGAACTGGCCCTTTTCTTGTACCACGTCTCATTCGAGTGCCCTGGCTCTCCGAAAATGTCTTTGAGTTCTAGGCCATGTCGGCTAACTCACTCGATTTATGACAAAACTTCTCGAGTAGTATTTTTGAGAGTGAGGCTAGAATGAAACAGTTTGGCTGTGAGACCCCGGTTGGAGAGAGGAACGAAGCATTCCTTGTAAGGGTGTGGAAACCTCTCCTTAGTAGACGCGTTTTAAAGCCTTGAGGGGAAGCCCAGAAGGGGAAGCCTAAAGAGGACAATATTTGCTAGTGGTGGGCTTGGGCTGTTACAAATGGTTCAGAGCTAGGCACTGGACGGTGTGTCAGTGAGAACGCTGGCCCCCAAGGGGGTGGATTTTGAGATCCCGCATCGGTTGGAGAGAGAAATGAAGCATTCTTTGTAAGGGTGTGGAAACCTCTCCCTAGTAGACGCGTTTTAAAGCCGAGGAAGCCCAGAGGGGAAAACCAAAGAAGGACAATATTTGTTATTGGTGGGCTGTTACAAATGGTTTAGAGAGGGGTGCCCCAGCGACGACGCTGGGCCCCAAGGGGGGAGGGGTGGATTGTGAGATCTCACATCGGTTGGAGAGAGAAACGAAGCATTCCTTGTAAGGGTGTGAAAACCTCTCCCTAGCAGACGCGTTTTAAAGCCTTGAGAGGAAGCCCAGAAAGGAAAACCCAAAAAGGACAATATTTGTTACCGGTGGGCTTGGGCTGTTACAAATGGTCTAGAGCCAGGCACCGAGCGATGTGCCAGTGAGGATGCTGGGCCCCCAAGGGGGAGGGGTGGATTGTGAGATCTCACATCAGTTGGAGAGAGGAACGAAGCATTCCTTGTAAAGGTGTGGAAACCTCTCCCTAGCAGACGCGTTCTAAAACCTTGAGAGGAAGCCCAAAGAAGACAATATTTACTAGCGGTGGACTTAAGCTGTTACATTGATTAATGGTTGAAATTTTCTTCTTGTTTACAGCCAAATTCACCTCCTTCGTTAAGGAAGCATATGCAGCTCGATAAGAAATATCACGACGAAGAAGATAATTGGTCCATCACTTCCTCGTATCCTAATCTCGACATCGAAACACTTTTTACATTCAGTAATTGATTTCTTTCACATGGTAAATTGTTTACAATCCATTTTTGACTTGAATGATCCTTAGCCAAGTTTAGTACTGCTACTTCAGTGAAATCTAAGGTAACACTTTGTGTTGCTCCGACATTTCGATCAGCAAGTCGTGCCGAGAGAAGGAAGGAGGTAACTCAACTGACACGTCTTATTACAAATGTTCTCGACGTTCTACACACCGTTAAATCACTCGTTCGCATACGATCTTAACTCTTTATTTTTCAGTTTTACCAAAAGTTGGAAGAGAAACACAAAGCTTTGCAGGCAGAGAAAAGCCAATATGAAGCTAGAACAAAGGTATCTAAGTTGCACGAAGTCGAACATGTGAACTATTAATATCGATTAGAACGAAACATTCTTTTTCATTTCGATTCAACTCGTGAGAAACTGTTAGAACTTTTTATTGTTGATAGGAAGAACAGGAAGCAGCCATCAAGCAACTAAGGAAGAGCTTAATCATCAAAGCAAATCCAGTGCCTACTTTCTACTATGAGGGACCTCCACCCAAAGCTGAACTCAAGAAGGTGAGAGTTTCAAACTCGACTTTTTTCGTAACCTTTGGCTCATCCATGTTGGTCATTGCAGCTGCCATTGACTCGACCCAAGTCGCCAAATTTTACTCGGAGAAGGAGCTGTGGTGATGTAGTTAACTCAAATGTAGAGAAGGGAAAAGTATGTGCACGAGAGAAACGACATAGCGTCGGTGGTATCAGGGCAGTGTCGACTAATCTTACGACGACTCCGAAAGTCAACGGGAAAGTTAGCGGTCGGAATAGTGGTAGCAAGGTGAAGGAGAGAGTAAATGAGGAGAAGGAGACAGGAAGAAGCAATTTGGATATAAGAGTTCAGTCATGAACTTGGTCAAAGGAGCTGTCCTTTTGGTTGTGAGTTTTAACTGGATTTTGGTAATATGAAATTTGTAAATGTTTGGTACTCATAATTTGTACTCACAAATGTGTTAGCCCAGGAGAAATAGAGTGTGTGTGTGTGTGTGTTTGATGACTTCTTTTCTTGATTTAGAAATCGTTTTGGAAGATTTAACACTATTTTCCTTCTGATTCTCCCGTGCACAAGACGACTTTTCGGCGTCGTGTATGGTTTCTTTGTGTTGGGATATGGAGTCTGCTGACTATTTATATATCGTTAGTGGCTATATCTGTTAAAGCTATATACAGTAAATTGAAACCATATACATATACTCCTTAGTCATAAAACGTACTTTCTTCATTCTCTGTATTCTCTCTTGGTGTATATATTTGAAGTCATCAATATAAAGCCTTTAGCCAATATTTCTCTTTGTTTTTCTCTCTTTTGTTCTTTGTGTTCATCTTGATTGTGTGTGTGTTGTTATGTGATCCTAATTACTTGTATCAGAGCATGGAAAGTTCAAAGATTGGAATTGAGAAGTTTGATGGATCGAATTTTGGTTTTTGGAAGATGCAGATTGAAGATTATCTGTACTAGAAAGATTTTCACGAACCCCTGTTGGGGTGAAGCTGGATACCATGACCACGGAGTAGTGGAAGCTCAAGCATCATCAAGCCTTAGGGTTGATTCGGTTGACGCTGTTAAAAAACGTGGCGTTCAAGATCATCAAGGAGAAGACGATGTTAGACCTATTGAAGGCTCAAGGATCGTCATTTCTTCTTTTAGAAATGGTTTTGGAAGATTTAACCGTATTTTCCTTTTGCTTCTCTTGTGCAGAGACGACTTCTTGGGTCGTGTATCGTTTCTTTGTGTTGGGGTATGGAGTCTGCTAACTATTTATAGTATAAATATGATAAGGATATATATGGTAAATATTTATATATAGTAAGTCGTTCTATCTCTTAAAAATAAATTGAAACCATATACATACTCCTTAAACAGTGCTTTTAAAACGTAATTTATTCATTTTATGTATCTCTCTTGGTGTATACACTTGAGTCATTAATACAGATCCTTTAGCCAATATTTCTTCTTGCTTCTTCTCTCTCTTGTTCTTTGTTTTCATCTTAATCGTCTAATTACTTGTATCAGAGTTAGGAGAGATTCACCACAATCTGTGAAGATGGAAAATTCAAAAATTGGAATTGAGAAGTTTGATGGATTGAATTTTTGTTTCTGGAAGATTTAGATTGAAGATTATCTGTACTAGAAAGATTTTCACGAACCCCTGTTGGGGTGAAGTTGGATACCATGACAACGGAGTAGTGGAAGATCAAGGATCGTCAAGCCTTAGGGTTGATTTGGTTGACGTTAAAAAACGTGGCGTTCAACATCATCAAGGAGAAGATGATGTTGGACCTATTGAAGGCGTTATTGAATATGTACGAAAAATCATCGGTTATGAATAATGTGTATTTGATGTGGAGACTATTCAATCTACAAATGTCTGAAGTTGGATTTGTTGAAGATCATATATATGAGTTCAACATGATTGTAAGTCAATTGAGCTCGGTGGAAATTATTTTTGAAGATGAAATTAAAGCATTGATTTTAATGTCACCTTTATCCGAGTCTTGGGATACTGTTGTTGTTGCGATCAGCAGTTCACGAGGATCTAATAAACTGAAGTTTGATGAAATTCGAAATCTAATTCTTAGTGAAAGTATTTGCAAAAGGGAAATTGGAGATTCATCAGGCAATGCTCTTATTGTTGATCGAATGAGAAAACGTAAATCAAAGAGCCCAAATAAACATGGGCGATCAAAATCAAAGAACCGGAAAAAATCTCCAAACAAACCAAACGTAAAGTGTTGGAATTGTGAAGAAAAAAAGACACTTTCAGACCCATTTTACAAAATTGAAGAAGAAGCATAATCACAAATCTGAAGATGAGAATGATTATATATATTCATTACAACATTATTGAGGATGCTCTAATCCTTAGTGTGAACAACCCGATTGAATCTTAGATTTTGGATTCAGGTGCATCATTTCATTCGTCTCCAAGTAAGAAATTGTTTCAAAATTTCAAATCAGAAAATTTTGGAGAGGTGTATCTTGCCGACAACAAAACCTTAGAGATTAAAAGAAAGGGAGATGTCTGCATACAAACTCCAGCAGAAAATCAATGGACATCAAATGATGTCAGATATATTCCTGGTCTTAAGAAGAAACTGATCTCTATTGATCAATTGGATAGCACAGGTTATGCATCACAGTTTGGAAAAAGTTCGTGGAAAACTGTGAAGGGTGCCATGGTGGTAGCATGTGGTACAAAATTTGGAACCCTATACACCACTACAGGGTGTAAAAACATGACTGTTATTGCTGAGAGTGCTTCAAATTCAAGTCTATGACACAATAGACTTGGACATATGAACGTCAAAGGAATGAACATGTTGACTGTAAAAACTATTGATACGAGTCTTTGTGAGAGCTACATTATGGGCAAACATAAACAAGTTAGCTTCACAAAGGCTATCAGAGAACCAAAGAAAGTGCGACATACAGACGTTTGGAGACCATCTCGAGTTTCATCACTTGGTGGTTCAAAGTTCCACGTCATCTTCATCGATGATTTCAGCAAGAAGGTATGAGTTTATTTCTTGAAACACAAGTCAGATGTGTTTGCCACCTTCAAGAAGTGGAAAGCTGAAATTGAAAATCAGACTGGCTTGAAAATCAAATGCCTGTGGTATGACTAACCGTAAACATTTTGTGCAGCTGAGGGAATTAGATTAATGAGGATAGTTCTCGGTAAGACAAGACAAAATGACATTGGAGAACGGATGAACATAACATTGAATGAGCGGGCAAGAAGCATGAGGATTCATTCTGGACTACCAAAGACATTTTGGGATGATGTTGTGAACACAACAACCTATTTGATCAATAGAGGGTCGTCACTCGAGAACTTTTAGTTGTACTGCATATGTTCACGTTGATCCAAAGAAGAGAGACAAGCTTGATGTTAATTTTGTGAAGTGCTACTTTATAGGCTAAGACTCTTATATGTTCGAGTACAAGTTTTGGAATGACAAGAATAGAAAAATCATAAGATATTGTGACATGACATATGATGAAAATGTCCTGTACAAGGACAAAGAGAAGATAAACTCTGAAACTACAAAACAAGTGAGAGTTGAGCTTGAGTTGCAGGAAAACTCACCCAGTGATGTTACATCAGAAGTTCAAGAAACTCCTGAGACTGTTGTTGAAGACTAGACGTGACTCAAGTTACACCTGAGTAGGTGTTGAAGAGATCATCCAGAACAATCAGAATACGAAATAGATATTCACTTTCATTATCTTATCTGTTGCTGACTGACAAAGTAGAACCACGAGGCCCTACAAGGTGGAAGATTCAACCAAGTGGGAGCAAGCCATGGATGATGAGGTAAGCTCACTTGAAAAGAATAATACGTGGGTGCTGACTGAGTTACCTACATGAAAGAGAGCTTTGTTGAACAAATGGATGTTCAAAATCAAGGCTGAACCAGATGGCAAAAGGAGGTTCAAGGCTCGGTTAGTAGTCAAAGAATATCCACAAAGGAAAGACATTGATTATGCTGAAATCTTTTCGCCTGTTGTGAAATTAACTACTATCCGAATTTTGCTGAGTATTGTTGCATAAGAGAATTTGTACCTTGAGCAAATGGATGTAAAAACAGTGTTCTTACATGGAGATCTAGATGAGGAGATCTACATGCAACAACTAGAAGGTTTGCAGCTCCAGGCAAAGAACACATGGTGTGTAAGCTCAATAAGAGCTTGTATGGACTGAAACAAGCACCGAGACAAGGGTACAAGAGGTTTGAATCCTTCATGTGCAAGAGTGGTTCACACAACAGTGAAAAGGATCAGTGTTGTTACCTCGAATGGAAGAGCCAATTAGCATGTGATGTCACTTCGAGGGAGTGTCTATACTCCCCTTAGGTGGGTTTGTACGCGTGAATGGGGAGAATTCTTCTCCACGTGAAGGCACGTGTAGGCACGTGAGTCTCCCTTTTTACCTCGTTCAGACCTTGTTTGACTATTTTCACTATGATTTCGAATACAAACTTTAATTTGACTTAAACTAAGACGTATCAAATAAATTTTAAATGATTTTTGGAGCTTTTAACACGCAAAAAAACCAAGTTCAAGAAGGCACACATTATCGAGGTAAGTAAACACACTGACTTTAGGCAAGTAATACTTTAGAGATCGTTATGAGGTACTAGTATGCAAGCATTCCTTACCTTAGGTTGTTAAAAAATGCATGTTAAAGACTTCGGAGGGGCGTTTTTGGATCAGTATGTATTGTATGTATGTTATGAAAAATTACCATTATACTCCTAGGATTATATTTTTTTTAAGTGTGTTGTTTTATGTTTTATGCAAAGCTAGAATACGAATTAGACAATAAGGATGAGTAAGAACGAACAGAGGTATGACCTGTGTGCACCCAAAAGGTGGATTAGCTTGAGGAGTTGGTCCTAGACGTCCTGGAAACAAGATACAAGTAAACAAGATACAAGTTTTAAACTGCCTAGATCTCCCTAAGAATTTAGTAGACATCTATGACATCAAAGAAAGCTACCCAATGTCAAAGAACAAAATGGTAGTTCACCTTAAAGATGAGACTTGTAGCTCGGCTGATCCACGATGCTAGAAAAAGGTCAACTACCTCATTCGAACCTAGAGTGGGTCCTTGAGCAGTTAAAATACGGTTTGAAACTTTGAGGCACCCATGATTCTCAGATAGCAATAGAGACTAAACCAAACTTTCTAGAGTCTAGAATAAAGCCCATAGATACCTACTAGAATAAGGATGCAATGAGAGTCTACGACTAGGTTACTTACTGACTATTTTTATACTCACTCCTTTCTCTTTTCTTTTTCAGGTGTTCACAGGCTACCAGTTAAGGTAGAGCGTTCGAGAGTTGTTCGGTCACAAAGGAGATTGTAACAGAGCATCATTTCATTCTTGTATTTGAGTCTTTTGTATCTCAGACTCATTTTCCTCATTTATAATATATTTAAACAGCATCATCTTATAACTGCATTTTATTTTACATTTAATTTTAGTGAGGTTATCTTTATTTCGATTTAAATTTTATCGAATTTTCATCTTTTATTTTTAATTCACATCTATTTTTATTTATTTTGTCTTCATCTTTTTATTCACGGTCCAAAATTGGAAGCCTTAAAAATTAAGTCGTAACATACCTAAAGCGTAAATCTCATCCATTATGTTTTAATTGCTCATGCGTAATCCAAAACTCAAAGGAACGGTTTATGAGTCATTATTCATATATAATTAAGTTCATCTACCAATGAAATACAAATACGAAGAACACGACAGTAATCCTAAGTTACCCGATTTTCAATACAAGAGATCACGTCACTCATCATTAGCTAATTCGATAATCCTATAAGATTAGTTTCGAGCTCATAAGCATAGAATCACATATCAAATAGATCAATCCTAGCATCTTGGTTCGATGACAACACGACGATCGTTAATTATGCATAATCAGGCTAACTATATTAATCGAAGACTGCAATCATTGTTCGAGAAAGTTCCTCGGCCCCGTTTATCTCCATCCTCTAGCTCAAATTTCATGAAACTCCTCAATTAAAAAGAGTGAAACCGATAAAAATGGATCGAAAAGTAGGCTTTGAACGGTATAAATGAGTAAAAAATATGGTTTAACCAAACCGACCAGGACCGAATCAGTCGAACCGGTGACGGTGACGTCATACAAGAAGACCTAGGTAAACAAGAATAATCTAATATTTTACCCAAAAATCCCTAAATCCAAAAAAAATTCTAAGTATAGAAAACTAGAAAAGAAGTAACTATATTAAGGGTTAGTTGAAAAGGAATGGTTGGAAAGACAATAACTGAATTAACCACCTTGTGAATGATGACCATATCATTGTTTTCCTTCTCCCCATTAAAGCCCTCTCCTTCTTCTCTGCCCTCACTCGGTCGGGCTGGCTCTGGCCTTCTTCTTATACCGATTCCCATCTCGGCCTCCTCCCTGTCCCCGACCCCGACCCCGACCCCAGCCCTCTAACCTCGTGTGTGTGTGTGTGGCTGGCGGGTCGTCACCGCTACTGCCACTCACTCTTTTGTTTCTTTAAATTTATTTTCTTTTGACATGATCCTAATGGACAAGAAACTCTTACAAAGAATGCCATCATCACTATCATCATCGTCATCGTGCCCGTCACTCCACGAGTCGGAGGACGAGCTGAAACACATGCCATTGGCACCGCCACGCCAAAAGAACAAGAAGCGTTTGTCGAAGCAACTTTCAATGTGCGAGACACCAAGAGACCTGGCATGGGAGAAGCGACGACGACAAATGCTCCGCCCAAGGAATGCGTCAACCGATAGAGATGACTTGACTGATGAGGATTGGAATGAGCTCAAAGGTTGTATTGAGCTAGGGTTTGCATTCAATGAGGAAGATGGTCACAAACTATGTGGTACATTACCAGCCCTTGACCTTTACTTCGCCGTTAACCGACAGCTTTCTCCGAGCCCAGTGTCTACACCCCATAGCAGTACCTCGTCGTCATCTCTCGGCGCAAGGTCTTCATCGTTCGAGAGCCCCAAAAGTGAGTCTGAGACATGGAAGGTTTGCAGTCCAGGTACGTGAACATAGCTATTGTTAATGTGTTAGGAATCACGAATCTTCATTGGTATGAGATTCAAGCTATGAGAGGTTATACTCGAAGTGGACAATATCATACCATTGTGGAGAGTCGTGTTCGTGTAACAAAATGAAGCTAATTTCGAGTCGAATTTTGATGGATTTAGGGGAAGATCCAAAGCAAGTGAAGGCAAAATTGAGACATTGGGCACAAGCTGTGGCATGTTCGGTGATGCAATCATTGGGAGAACATAAAGGGAAATTTTGAGGAAAGATATTGTACAGATCAGAGGAGTAAGAAGGAAAAAAAAAAAATTAAATTAAAAAAAAAAAAAGAAAAAAAAAAAAAAGAAGAAGGAGGCAGAAGGGGTTTGGTTTCGAACCTTTGAATTAGGGATTGGTGCAACTTATAAGGTTAAATTAATCCTGCAATTCTCTTGTAGTTTTAACAACAAAAAAGGTGTCACTCTGGTTTGGAGCTAGCTTATTATATATAATGTGAGGGCCAAAGGAGAAGCCAGAGGCATTTAATGGGAACTTTGGTATATAATTAACTTAGGGGGGAAATATGTTCTTTTTCTTTCTCATTATTTAATGTTCATTGTACTTCTATACAAACATATATATACATATATAACTATATTTTTCTGTGTTCTTACCCATATCTTACCCGTTCATTCTGTTTTTGCATTTTGATCTGTGATCAGGGCTTTAGTTCTTCTTTGTTAGTTTTGAAAATCTTTTTCTGGGTTGTCGTGTGTCAGTCCGAACTGATATGGTGTGATATCTTACATTGGTTGGGGAGGAGAACGAAATAACCTTTATAAGGGTGTGGAGACCTTTTCCTAGAAGACGTGTTTTTAAGCCTTGAGGGGAAGCTTAAAAGAGAAAGCCGAGAGAGGACAATATCTGTTAGCGGTGGGCTTGGGCTGTTACAAATGGTATTAGAGCCAGACACTGAACTATGTGTCAATGAGGAGGTTGTTTCTCGAAGGAGGGTAGACACGAGACGGTGTGCTAGTAAGGATCTGAGCCTTGAAGGGGGTGGATTTTGTGGCGGTCCCACATCGATTGGAGAAAGGAACGAGTGCCAACGAGGACTTTGGGACCTGAAGGGGGGTGGATTGTGTTATCCCACATTGGATGGAAATCTTTCCCTAGCAAACGCGTTTTAAACCTTTGAGGGGAAGCTCGAAAGGAAAAGCCTAAATAGGACAATATCTGCTAGCGGTTGAGCTGTTACAAATGGTATTAGAGCCAAACATTGGACTATGTGCCAGCGAAGAGGCTGTTTCCCGAAGGAGGGTAGACACGAGGTGGTGTACCAATAAGGACGCTGGCCCCGAAGGGGGTGGATTTGGTGGCGATCCCATATAGATTGAAGAAAGGAACGAGTGTCAGAGAGGACGTTGGGCCCTAAATGAGGGTAGATTGTGATATCCCATATGGGTTGGGGAGAAGAATGAAACACCGGGTGTGGGAATCTCTCCCTAGCAGACGCGTTTTAAAACCTTGAGGGGAAGCTCGAAAGTGAAAGTCCAAAGAGGACAAAATCTGGTAGTGGTGTACTTACGTCTCATGTGGTGTTAAGCTTAAAAAAAAAAAAGTATTGCGCGAGTATGCAAATGATTGGTAAACACGAATATAATTCATCAAGGGATCCATGATGAGATTTGACATAAGTTGCATTTGGGTCCTTATATTTTCAAACTTCACGTTTTAGTATTTGATGTGTGAGATAATTTTGTATTTAGTCCCTACCATTTTAGATTATCTTGCTATATGGTTGGTATCGTTTGCGATTATCTCGATATTTGGTCACTACATTGTTGTAAATTTTCTATTTTGTAGTGATGATTGGTCACTACATCTCATGTAGTGAATCGGAGATTCATTTTTATTGCTGATGATCCAATAAGATATCAGAGTTTTTTTCTTTCCCTTACGACATAGGCACGATTTGAAGCTATTAAAAGAAGTTTTTTCGTTAATGGTCAAATTTCTTTTAGGCTATAAGAATTAGTGGGTCTTAGTCGAGAGAGAAATTTAGTATGAAACAAAATCACAACGAGAAGAATCCTTCCTTGAGCGTGGTGGATTTGCATAATAGCGATGATTATGATACACGATGTGACCATAGACTTGTTGAAGAGATGAAATACAAGTATAAGTGGAGAATGGCTTGCATTGGCTTGTGGTGGGCTTGCTTTGAGGCGGATGGAAAACTTGTAGAACGACAGAACACTTCTAGAGTAAAAAGCATTTAGAGTATTATAGCTCTATGGTTAAAACTCTATGCACGGTCGAATCAGTTGTGTCCATAGATATAGATTTTACTAACAAATCCATCTTCCACTAGTTATCTATAATTATAACTGATTCAGGAGCTCGTTTTACATTTGTAATTATATCTTTCACCTTAGGTACTACTAATTCTCGAATGAATATTTTTTTTATGATCTAACTATAAATTAAATCCCTCTAATTTGTGAGAGGACATGATCTCATTACTCAAGCCTCAAGGTCGGTATTTAAGAAACTACTTAGCTACTTACCCTATATAGAAAGGAGCAAGTTTCATACCGTATAATTTTGTCTCCAGTTCCTAAACTGAATTAATTTATTAATTTTTTAAAGTTAACATTTTTAAAATTTTATAAATGAGTTTTTATGTGGAATTTCACGATAAGATAGAAGAGAAAAATACATTCAAATAATAATAATAAAATTAGTAAAAATATAGTTAGAGAAGGGGTATTTTCGTCATTTATGCCCTCCATAGTAATTTAAAATAAAAAACAACAAAAAAGGAAAAAGAAGAGAAAGAAAAGGAAAGAAAAATATAGAAGAGTGAGAAAATGAGGATTTAAGAGAGGAAAAAAAGGTAATCATGGATATTTGTTATGATCAAGTTATCTAACTATAAGATTAAGTTATGATTGGCAAAGTTGTATTTCTTTATGTAGTAAATAAAACGGTATAAAAATAATTTTATAATGTGGAAACTGTAACGTCCCTAATTTTCTAACCCTAATTAGTGACGTCACCCATACATGCATAATTCATTACGCGGAAGCTCATCATAAATAACCTTGGAAAAACACAACAGAGTCTTTCATAAACATTCATAAATCCAAAACAAATCTATCTCCGAAAATAAACCTTCCATAACTGAATTCAAAATAAATCTAAATAAAACAATACTCAATGATATAACTAAACAGTCCAATAAATGTAAACTCCTGAAAATATCCCATCTCCAACTTCCATGGTGTCCTTAGCTCCGCCGTCAACCGTACATTGGCGCCTTGCCTTTACAAAAAAATGTAGGTAGCATGTGGCTTGAGTATTTTACGAAATACTTAGTAAGGCACCCCATTGTTGGGGTTGGAAATGCAAACACATGCAACATATGAGTGGGATCTAACTTTTCATAAACTTTACATGGCCTTGGGCGCTTTCCTATTCCGGGTAGGGTTGGATGTGTGGTACTCCTTCACACATGGCCCATGTACGCGTATATGGACCCACCAGGCGGGCTTATATACGTATCCCTAGGCCTGACTTGGTCGGGCACAACGTGTTACACGTCGCCGGACACCACAGAACAGAAAAGGGCCTGCACAATATCATGGCGAACATAAATATCGTAATTCATTCTTTCATTTCATAAAGGGAAAGAATCCCAATGCACGTGACATACATATATGCATGAGGTCTCTTAACATATCTAACGTGGCATTACATAAGCATCGCTAACATCGCATATATGCTTCTTACATTATATGGCATCTCACATGACTTACATTACATGGCATATAACATAACATGAAAGTACATTCCAGTTGCATAAACATCTCATGACATGACTCGATAATATTACGTGTATCAATGACATCGATCAACATTTTCATGGTGTATATTACTAACATATCATTCATAACTTCACATAACATAAACAGTCAACAGTCAACATAATTCATTACGTTTCATAGCATAAACGGTCACATAATTCATACATCATATAGTCATATCACATAATAAAACGCAGGGGCCACAGGGCAAGCACCATCATACAACATGTAGTAAGCTAACTCCAACAGTAAGGTCACTTATCTTGATGGCTTTGGCCGAAGTCACTTACAACAAGCTAATCCCAACAGTTAAATACGTCCTATAATAACCACATAAAAACTTAGGAACCTTTCATAACATACCCTAGGTAAATCTCAGACTATTTATCAAAATAAACTCCCAACCCAATTTGTCTTTGACGGTTAGGAACCATACTGACCTCAGATGGTAAAACTAAGGGCAGAAACGGCTTTGGAAGGGCCAAAAACCTAGGAATCGATATATTATAGTGATACTGAGCTGATAAGTCGAGCTGTCGAGCCGACCAACTAAGCTGTCAAGCCGAGCTGCTGGAATTGACGGAACCGAGCCGATTTCGTACATGTGCGAGCTGAGCCGCACTGTGTACGCGTGCGAAGCTACTGGAGCTGTTGGGCGTGCGTCTACGGCTCGACCCAATTCCAAAAACCTTGCCTTCCTTACCCAACAAGCGACGAAACCCTAGTTTCCGCCTCCCCGATTCCGGCAACGCGCCGACGATCCCACAACATCCTCAACACCGATTTCCGATGGTCAACCTTCTTTGACACAATGATCCCGACATCAATACCTTACTCCCACTCGATTCTTCCTCCGAGAAGCAACCCCAACATTCTGGAAGAAAGTTTGGAGAGAAAATCGTTTTCAAGGGATGTAAAAGGTTGGACACAGACGTATAAAAATAATCTCAAGACATTTCCCAAATTCTAGGGTTTTAGGATAAGGAAACTTAGAAAAATAGGAATGTTTCTATTAGGCAATAAAAGTCTAGCACAAAATCCCTCGATTTTCGGAGAGATTACATTTAATTATTTATTTGATTTTTATTTGATTTTATTTTATTCCAGAAACTCGAATCGTTACATAAACATTTAGTGAAGGAACCAAGTTGAATCAAGATAAGTGAAAAAGATTAAAAAAAATCAAAAGAAAATAGGAAGAAGATAATAATGAAGAAAGTTATGGAAATAAATCAAGAAAATAGGAAGAAGATAATAATGAAGAAAGTTACGGAAATAAATCAAGAAGATTCATCATTCAGGAGACCACCTCGGCAGGAATCGAACACAGGTACACGCTTTAGAAAGACGACACATGGCAATGTCTGATTGGCTACAAAAAATTTAGAGAAAATAATACACTGCATAGGACTTGAAGGCTAGCCGGTGTGTGATTCTTGACTCAAATCACTGACCCAACTGCTTGCATCTAGCTCGAGACCCCAGTTTGCTTTGCACTTCTTCGACCTGAATTTTCGGCCCAATCTAATAGCCTAAAAACCCGCGAGTATAGACAACACTATGCCCAATGTCACGGTCATGCTTGTCCAAGGCATGCCACTCATGGCCCCATGCCCGTAACACGCCGAAACCTTTTCCTTCTACTACTTTATTGCTTTCTTTTACTACTTTCATGTTGTATTATTTCTTTCTTATTTTCTTTAAGAGTATGACGTTTCGGCGATGTCATTGCTACGCCTGGTAGACATGAAATGCCTCAAAATGTACTATAAGGGGATACGACTAGTTGTCAACTTCTCCCTACCCGATAGTTACATGCAGTAAGCCGTTGTTGTTGCTTTTTTGCTTACATTCCCATATAACACCAATCTCTCTATCTCTCTTGCTTTCAAAACTCTTTTTTTTCCAAAACCTCTCTTCCCGCTTTCTGAAATCTTCTCTTGAATTCGAGATCCGAGGTTTATATTCACGTTGCTTGACCGCAGGCAACGTAACCCGAAGTAGGCTTGACCCACTCAGTCTGAGAGTGAGTGTCGCACAATCGCCAAATCCGCTGCCTAGAAACTACAATTGTGACAGTTGGTATCAGAGCCTAGTTGGCTTCAAAGTGACAGGTAGACATGTTTTTTACTAAACAGTTGAACAAGTCCCACGTTGACAGATTAGTCGAAATAGAAGAACAGATGCAATACTTGCGGGAAGTGTTGAGCTGACAGCGAAAATCATTTTCCTACAAGAAGTCCCTAACAATTTTCGATTTCTAGATGAGCGAGTGAAAGAACTTGCTAACAAAACCCTCGCCATTGATGCGATAAAGGGTCAGCTGGATGGGTTACCCATTCAAGAAATAATGTATCGAATGGAAAACCTAGAAACAAAAACCACAAAGAATGGTGGTTTCGAGCGATGAGACAACTCGATAAAGGGTCAACTGGCCTGATTGAGGAGTGAGTCGATGAACTAGATAGCTCCCAAAAAGCGATGTTTCAGATGGTCATTGAACTATCTGAAGATGTGAAGGCAGCCCTCGACGTAGTCAGGGTAGAAATGGCGGACATAAGTGCTAGAGTAAATGTTACCGTAAGGGCAGTGGAGAACCAAACCCCTACCCGAAGGACAACGCGACCCAACAAGGTCAAACTTCTTGAACCCAAGCCCTTCTCTGGGGCTCGGGATGCCAAGGCCTTAGAGAACTACATCTTTGACATTGAGCAGTTCTTTAAAGCAACTCACACTGAGACAGAGGAAGAAAAGATCACTGTGGCCACCATGCATCTAGCTGAAGATGCGAAATTATGGTGGCGGTCAAAGTATGTGGATATCCAAGAGGGCCGATGTACAATTGACACTTGGGAAAGACTAAAACAGGAGCTTCGGTCTCAATTCTTCCCAAAGAATGTTGCGATCATGGCCAGAAGGAAATTACGTGACCTTAAACACACGAGTAGCATTCGAGAATATGTCAAACAGTTCTCGTTACTCATGTTAGACATTTAACAGATGTTTGAGCTAGATAAGATCTTCTAGTTCATAGAAGGACTGAAAACATGAGCGAAATCTAAACTATATGAACACACATAGAAGATCTCTCCACGACCTATGCTATGGCCGAACGACTGTTCGACTTGAACAACGAACAGTCCCAAGAGACAAGGCGAAACCAAGCCTCCTCAAACGGAGGTAATCGCAACCACACCTCTAATCCCTCCAAAATGGGAGGAGGAGACAACCAAGGATCAGAGGAGTTGAGACAAGACAACCACAACAGGGGACGGACGTCTTAGGCAAAGGGCCTCACAATCAGAACCACTTCAATCGACCACCTCTCTCTTGTTTCCTATGTAAAGGGAACCATAGGGTGTATGAATGTCCAAAGAGGGCGTCACTAGAAGCGATTCAAGCCGCATTACACGCAGACACAGATGCAAAATTCGAGGGTGAAGAAGCCGAGAAAGTGCTGAACGTAGAAACACCTCGAATGGGAGCCCTGAAGTTTCTATCTGCACTTCAAAAAAAGACAATGGAACAAAGAGATCCGATCAAAAAAGGTCTCATGTATGTGGAAGCGTAGGTGAATCACAAGTTGGCCAAGAATACGATGGTCGATTCAGAAGCCACCCACAACTTCATGACCGAGACAGAAGCGAATCGGTTGAACATCAAATGGCATCGAGACTCGGGGAAGACAACACTTAAGTTGGGAACATGGAGTAGCTTGGTGGACTTTGTAATCGTCAAAATGGATGACTTTGATGTGGTACTCGGGATGGAATTCCTTTTGGAACATAAGGTGATCCCCATACCCTTGGCCAATTGCCTAGTCATAACAGGGTCAACTCCAACGGTTGTTTAGACAAGCATCAAAAAGCCTGATGGAATCAAGATAATTTTGGCGCTCCAACTTAAACATGGTCTTGCATGTAATGAACCAACGTTCATGGCCATTCCAATGGTGGAAACTGAAAGAACGGTTGACAATGCGAAGTAAGAGTCTACCAAAAACTTTACCACCTTGTCGAGGCATAGACCACGAGATTGAACTAATACCGGGGTCGAGACCTCCAGCAAAGAACGCTTATAGAATGGCTCCACCCGAGTTAGCGGAGCTACGAAAGCAGCTGGATGAACTACTTACTGTTGGATTCATCATACCTGCGAAAGCCCCTACGAATCCCCAGATTATTTCAGAAGAAGAAGGATGGGAGTCTTCGCCTATGCATAGTCTACCGTGCCCTAAACAAAATCACTATCAGGAATAAATATCCTCTACCCATCATTACCGACTTGTTTGATCGACTACATGGCGTAAAGTATTTCTTGAAACTCGACCTAAGGTCGGGATATTATCAAGTTAGGATTGCTGAGGGAGATGTGCCCAAAACGACTTGCGTCACTAGATATGGGACCTTTGAATTCCTAGTCATGCCTTTTGGGTTGACTAATGCCCTGGTCACATTCTGCACCTTGATGAACCAAATCCACAAGTATCTCGATAAGTTCGTGGTAGTCTCTTTGGACAACATAGTGGTCTACAGCTCCACCATGGAAGAGCATGAACACCACCTGCGATTAGTTTTCGAAAAGCTGAGAGAACACCAACTATATGTAAAGAGGGAAAAATGCGCGTTTGCACAACAGCAAATCAACTTCCTTGGACACGTAATAGAAGTAGGCAAGGTTGGTATGGAAGAGGAGAAAGTCAAAGACATCAAGGAGTGGAAGATGCCCTCCTCAGTGATATAAGTGCGCTCTTTCCTTGGGTTGGCAAATTACTATCGGCAATTCGTGGAAAGATTCTCAAAGTGTGCAGAGCCCTTGACCGAACTACTAAAGAAAGGAAATAAGTGGAGTTGGACTTCACAGTGTCAAAAAGCCTTTGACAACCTTAAGAACGCCATGATGGAAGGGCCAGTTTTAGGGATTGTTGATGTGACAAAACCTTTCGTGGTCAAGACGGATGCCTTAGACTTCGCCCTAGGGGACATCCTACTGTAGGAGGGACACCCCATTGCATATGAGAGTCGAAAGCTAAACGATGCAGAAAGAAGGTACGCAGCATCCGAGAAAGAAATGCTAGCAGTGGTCCACTGTTTACATTCTTGGAGACAGTACGTCCTCGGAGCCAAATTTGTAGTCAAGACAGACAATAGCTCCATATGTCACTTCTTTGATCAACCCAAGTTATCGTCGAAGCAAGCGCGTTGGCAAGAATACGTGGCTGAATTTGACTTCTAGTTCGAACACATGCCAGGTAAAGCAAACCAAGCTGCAGACACCCTAAAGTCGAAAGAGCGAGCATGCGGCCCTATGCATGTTAGCTCATCTACAAGCAAGTAAGTTGAGCGGAACGATACGGGAAAGTATTAAGGAACACCTAGCCAAAGACCCAGCCGCTCAGGCAATCATGCAGTTAGCTAAAAAGGGGAAGACTCGTCAGTTTTGGATTGAAGACAATTTACTCTTCACCAAAGGAAATTGTCTCTACGTCCCCCGTTCGGGGAACTTGAGGAGACTCCTACTAAAAGAATGCCACGACACACCATGGGTGGGCCACAACAGATGGCAGAGAACCTATGCCCTCCTAAAAAGGGGTACTATTGGCTGAACCTCTGCGACGATGCGATACAGTTCACAAAGACCTGTCTTATCTACCAACAAGACAAGATTGAACGAAACAAAATTGCAGGACTAGTAGAACCTCTATCAATCCCGTCCCGACCATGGGAAATTGTTTCTCTAGACTTCATCTCACACCTCCCCAAGGTAGGAGAAATGAAGTCCATCTTGGTCATCACTGACCGATTCTCCAAATACGCCACATTTATCCCAACTTGCAAGTCATGCTCGGTCGAAGCGACGACACAATTATTTTTCTGACACGTAGTCAAGTTGTGGGGCATTCCCACCAGCATTGTCAGAAATCGCGATCCGAGATCCACAGGGACCTTCTGGACTAAATTGTTCAAGCTATTGGGGTCGAGCCTAAACGTCTCTTCGAGTTATCACCCCCAAACTGATGGACAAATAGAAAGATTCAACAGTATGCTTGAAGAGTTCTTACGTCATTTTATCGATGCGCAACAGAAGAATTGGGTTCAGATGCTCGATGTTGCTCAGTTTAGCTTCAATTGCCAACAAAACTTGGGAAAACCCCTTTTGAAATAGTATGCGGCAGACAGCCACTGATGCACCATGTCATTGACCACCCTTATGCTGGGAGAAGCCCTCAAGCGTACAACTTCACCAAAGAGTGGAAGCAAACCTCCGTAATAACACTAGCGTACTTAGAGAAAGTGTCCAGAAGAATGAAGAAATGGGCAGACCGCAAACGAAGAGCATTAGAGTTTCCAGTTGGTGACCAAGTCATGATCAAGCTAAGATCAGAACAATTAGATTCCAGGGGAATCGGGACCAGCGACTAGTGCAAAAATATGAGGGACCAATTGAGGTCATCGAGAAAGTCGAAGGACTTCATATCATCTCCAACTACCTACATGGATGAGAATACACCCTGTCATCCATGTAAGCTGTAACGACCCGAAAAAAAAACAAAAAAAACTCAAGTCCCCGGAAAACTCACGACTCGAGTTTTCCGGCGATCACCAAGTTTCGCGGATCCCACGCGAAACGACAGCCACACCTCGCTCAGCCTTCAGCCCACGACTCCCAGAACCTATCAGAATACCAGCAAACAGAGAAAAGAAAGACAATACGAGAGAGAGAGAGAGAGAGAGAGAGAGAGAGAGAGAGAGAGAGAGAGAGAGAGAGAGAGATTTTGGATAAACACCGACGAGTTTCCAATTTCTCCAACGAGTCCCAAACCACCCAAAAACCGACACCAAACGATCAGTTATCACCACAAGAAGGATCTCTAACGAAAGTACAATAACTCAAGGTACGTTTTGGGCCTTTACGTAAGCGCCATCGTCGATAACCGAGGTCAGAAAATTGGGTTTTCCTAAACGTTCTTAGATCTGTGGTTTTAGGAACTTTTAGGCTGCAAAACTTTGAGGAAGGAAAGAAGGACGACAAACAAAGAGGAAAAGGAAGAAAGAGGACTGAAATCGACAATGAAAACGTTGTAGGAAGGAGAGAGAAGACGCGTCGGAAATCGGTCGAAGTCGGGTAAGGAAGACGAGATCCACGGATCCGGGTCAACCCGAACCCAAAACCTGAGAGAGCCAGTTCGATTCTTTCCCTCGGTCTCTGCCTTTGGCCCAGCCCAACTACAGCAGCCCAAACCTCAAACCAGCCCAGAAGTTACGGTTCAACTGAACCAACCTGAGACCAGACCCACGGTCCAATCGAACCAGCTTGTAACCCAAACACTTGTGGCCTAGCCCAGTAGGCCGAGGCCCAACGATTAGTCTGGCCTAGTAGCCTTCTGCAGCCCACGACCTGAACATGACTATGACCCGCGCCTCGACCCGACGCTACTGCACGACGTGGCTCGTTCTGCTATTGCCATGTGTCACACAGCGGCGCAAACGGTCCCTCCGCTCGGTTTGGTGCAAATGGCTCGGGCTCCCTCTGGTGATGCTCCAGCGGCTCCCAGCGGTTGTTCGGCTCGGCTCACCTATTTTCAACCCAGTTTTCACTATTTTGAGCCTCCTGAACCATTTTTTGGCCCCGATTAAGGTATCTGAGGCCGTTTTAGAGCCGTATTTCACATTTATTGAATTACTCGTAAATTAATTGTGAAATACTAATGGAAGATGGCGAATGGTGTGATAGGAAACAAATCCTGGCAACGTAGAAAGCAGCTCTCACAGAACGGGAGCTTACGTTAGCTAATTAGGGAATACTTCGGTTAAGGCCAACTAAGTAAGTGGCCTTACTATAGGATAGGCTAAAGATTGTTTGAATTATGATGATGTATGAGTATGACGTTGTGTTGTGATGTATGTTAAATGTACGTTATTTATGTTTCGATGCATGACATACATGTTATATTTGATGCACTTAATGGCTTCTATGATGAGTATGATGTATGCATGACGATGTTATTAACATGATGATGTTTTTCCATGTTGAACATGCCTTATGATGTTGTTTTCCATATTGCATCATGTTGTTAGATTGACATAGGACACAACCCTAAGAGTTTGAAAATGATATTAATGTAAATATCCATGAGCACGTGTTACATAGTGTAACCAAGAGATGAGACTAGAGGGTTGTGTCAGAAGAGATGTATAATTGGACTTAGAGGGAGCTCATGCATATTGTATGTTCATAAGCATAGGGCTACTTCCCCTAGAGATGATGAGTGCGGACGCGCACCGTATGATGAGCGCGTATGCGCACAGGTGCGAATGCACATAGATGAGGATGTTCATGAGGTGCATGACACTATGGGTTCTGCTGACCTCCGGACGTCGCTACAGATTAGCTTGACCAGAAGGTCCAAGGGGTGTGCGAGCGCCCTGGGGATTCACACTCGCACGTGAGAGTCGTGTGTAGGGAAGTACTACACATCCAATTTGTTCAAGACTGGAGGCCACCCTTAAGATGATTAGAGATAGGTCCCTAATTCATGATTGCATGTGTTTGCATTAGCATGGCCCCTATAGTGGGGTCACTCACGGATTATTTCTTCGAAATACTCAGGCCATGTGTCATATTATTTTATAGGTAAAGGCAAGGCGCCCATGTACAGTTGACGGTGGCATCGCGATCAGAGACTGTGGCGCATGCATAGGATAGTTGCATATTTAAAATACCTAGTCTTGGTTAGGATAGGGTGTTTGCATTTCATTTATTTGAATTATTTAATTTGTTATTGTTTTATCTTATTTTGAACTCCAGCATGAAGTTTGAAACATGTAAGTCTGGCAGTGTTTTCTAATGTTTTTAGAATTGCACGTAAGAGTCTTCTATTGTCCATGACAATGCACGTGAGATCTGTTTTTAACCCGTTTGACTCCTATTTGTCAATTTTTATTTGAATTATTACCTACCAAATAAATTTCAAAAAAATTGATGCCCCTAACTCGCAAACAAGCTAGCTCGGGAAGGCACACGTCACTCATGTACATAAACATTCAAAAGTCTAATTTGACCTAACCAAAATTTAAGAAACCCATCATTGCTATTTGCTAATACAAAAGCCCTAATCCGAAGTTTATTTGTAAAATGGGGCAAAACTGAGAGACGAGCTTTTCACTTCACTTTCACCTTCACTTACAATCGCTTAAATCACTCGGCATTCGGTCAAGATCGAGCTCAGGGAGTTTGTGGAAGAGTTCTGCTACGGTCGAGAGATCGGCGGGACCTGGAAAGATGGCCGACAACCTCTTCGAAGGACTTCCACCGCCGATTTCAGCGACAGACCCTTCATCGGAGACCCAACCACAAGACGCAAACACCACCCAGAATCGGCCCTCCGATCCGTCTCCCAATCCCCCTGCTTCTTCTTCTTCATGTCCTCCGCCGGTCATCAAGAGCGCCCTCAAGCGCCCGAAGACTGCCCTAGAACCCAATCCCACAGGTCTCCTCCTGTTCTCCTTCTAAATCGCTTCGATTTTGATTTTTGTTCATTTTTGGCTCTATATTTCATTGAACTCTATGCTTCTTTTGGGATATTTAATTCTCGGATCTCGGTTTTAGTTATTTGAAGTAGAAATAGTTAAGGAATAGGAATTGGGCATACGGAGTTGGAGCTATTTGATTAGTATTTGAAAATTAAAGGATGAAAGGGGAGTTGTAAGGATTTCTTAGTGAGAATTTTTTTATGATTTTTCATCTGGTCTCTAACATCGTGTTCATATGCTTCAATTATAGGTGTAATGAAAATTTAGCATCCAAACTTGGATGGTTGTGTCTATTAAGTCCATAAAGTTTAAAAGTTCTAATTGTGTTCTTGAACTTTGAATTTGGATTCTATACAGTCCCTATGCGATATGACTATTCTATTTGAGAAATTTAGGTTGTCAAAAGAGAGTAGCATGTCATTAGACACAATTTATAATTTAGCTTAAATTCAATATGTTTTTGTAAGAACTTTGGTAGAAACTGAAGTATGGAGTATGGTTTTCAGCTCCAGCACCGGCACCGGCACCGGGAAAACGTTTAAGGTTCAAAACCACCACAGATGCCTCAGAGACCCAAGTTATGGAGGCTATGCAGAAGATAGCTTCACATATTAAGAACCCCACCAAGTTTGGTAAGGCTGCAAAACTTGCCATACAGCTCATTCAGGCGGGAAGCGTGAAGGCAGCTACGAGTGATCATTTCTTTGCCATACTTGAAGCTGCCATGTCGATGTCTTCATCCACTCCTTGTACTGATCCCTCGGTACGAGGAGATTATCATGCATTGTTCTCAGCTGCACAATCTACAATGGAAGTATGATGATCATATTTTAAGTTTTACAGTTGATGTGAGTCTGTTTCTCTAAATGAGATTTTAATTTTCTAACAATGGTTTCTTATTATAATTTTCAGTGCCTTAACAAAAAGCAGAAGAACCAGTTATCAACCTGGACAATTCGGGCTGTAGTGGCAAATGATTTGTTGACAGATGACAGTTTTGTGGTCCGACTCTCCTCTTTTATCCGCATTTTTTTTAAGCACGTTCTGAATGAATCTATGTTTACTGTTATCGAGTTTAATTAGTACTGCAAATTTCTCAAAATTTTGTTTTTGAAAAATCTATGAACATACTTTAGATTCTAAACTTCTTGGGTTAGTAATATGCTCCACACTTCGTAAATGTCCGAAATTGAGTCTAGGGTTCAATGACTACTCATTTTTATTATTTACCATACTTGTTTAATCAAAGCCACGGCTCCTTTTGAATGTGATTGGTTCTATATGAGGATATAAAACGTTAATGTACTTGGGTTTTCTTTCTTTAGTTTATCACTTCAACGCTTCGAAAATCTTAGCGTAATTTTAAAAGGTTTTCATATAACGTCTTTTTTTAAAAGGATTTTATGAAATGGCTTTCTTTTTAAGGTTTTAAAACGTGGATATGAAAAATGGTTTTGGAAATAGATTAGAAAACAAAGAAAATGTGTGAGATGTCATATCGGTTGGAGAGGGGAACGAAACATTCCTTATAAGGGTGTAGAAACCTCTCCTTAACAGACGCGTTTTAAAATCTTGAGGGGAAACCTAGAAGGAAAAGCCCAAATAGGACAATATCTGCTAGTGGTGGGCTTGGGCTGTTACCAATGGTATCAGAGCCAGACACTGGGCGGTGTGCCACAAGGACGCTGGGCCCCAAGGGGGGGTGGGTTGTAAGATCCCACATCGGTTAGAGAAGAGACCGAAACATTCCTTGAATGGGACTTTGATTCTTGTTGGTTATTCTGACCATTGTACTACTCTCTTTGTTCTTGGAACATCAATTTTCCTTTTTTTTCATGCTTGACTTTATGAACCATGTAGTTTTCAAAGACAGCAACACAAATAAAAGAAGCCATCTCTAATCTTCCAGTTGCTACTAAGGAGGACGACGTTGAGGAAGCTGAAGCACTTAAAGTTCACGAAGAGAACACAGATGATGAACATCAGAAAAAGGAAAATGCTGCTCCAGCCGAAAAGAAAAGCCAGGAAGAATCCGACCCGTTTGGACTCGAAGCTTTTCTGCCTGGTTCATTGAAGAAAGGTGAGAGGACAAAGGGAAAAAATGATGTGGAATCCAAGATTAGAAAGGATGAAGAAGTGGAGGCTAAGAGTTTTCTCAAAGCACAAAGAGAAGCCTTAATTAGTTGTTTAGAAATTGCTGCTCATCGGTATAAAATTCCATGGTACAAATCTGCACCGACTACAATGTTAGCACAGTTCCTTGTGTTGTTCTGAAACTAACTTACACTTTCTCCCTTTAGGTGTCAAACTGTCATCGATATCTTAGTGAAGCATGCCTTTGATAATGTTATGAGGTTCACGTCACAGCAACGGGATGCGATCGGGAAATTGTGGGCTTCAGTGAGGGAACAACAAAATCGTAGGAAACAAGGAAAATCAGTCTCGGGTAAGCTCGATGTAAATGGATTTGAATGGTTGCAACAGAAATACGCCAATGAGAAGATCAGCATTCGACATTCTGTTGGAGCTAGTGGCGATCGAAAAGCACAACAGTGGCTTGGTTGACAAATTGATCAAGGTTTTTCCTTTGATGTTTGCTCATAACAAAAAAAAATATGTACCTTAATTGTATTGTTGAAATTAATACGTACATGACCGCAATTTGGAATCTTATCTTACCAGTAGCCTAGACAAGAACAATATCCTTCACGAAAGTGATGAAATCGGTTTCGATCTCTGACTATTATTGTTCGTCCATAGATTTTCGATAATAGTTTTGTTGCAGCATGACAGTCATCGCAAATCCTCAGATTCTTGATGATTCGGATGGGCGTACCCGGGGCTGTACTTATGAGTCCAAATGCCATGGCCAGTTTCTCACTATGGTAACTGAGTGCAGATTCCTTCTCTTCGTCTTCTACGTTTAACAAAACTGCAGATGTGTTCGGTGCGTATCCCGCCTCTCTCAATTTGATGCACATTTCGGTCACCATTTCATGTACTTTTCTTGTTTGTGTGCATGTCTTATCTCCAGATCTGAAGTGATGAACTGAGCCATTTACCTCAATCCAGCTGAGTCCTGGTTCTTTCTTCATCCCTAAATGGCTCATTGTTTCTCTAACGCTCGTTACATCGGTCCATCTCTTTTCGGATGCATAGATGTTTGACTTAAGAACTCTATACCCACAGTTTTCTGGGTCCAATTCAAGAATCTTTCTTGCAGCCACCTCCCCCAAGGTTAGATTCTTATGTAGCTTACATGCAGCTAGCAGCGCACCCCATACAATTGTGTTGGGCCTCATGGGCATGTTTTCGATGATGCTGTGAGCTGCGTCAAGACGTTTAGCTCGACCAAGAAGATCCACCAAACATCCATAGTGCTCGATCTTTGGAACTATTCCAAATTCATGAACCATTCTGTCGAAATGCTTCATTCCCTCCCCTACCAATCCAGAATGACTACAAGCATGAAAAAGAGAAATGAATGTGATATCATTAGGTTCAACACCATGACACTCCATATCTAAAAAGAGTTCTAAAGCTTCTTTTCCACAACCATGGATCGAGAATCCAGCCATCATTGCATTCCACATGTGAATATCCCGTCGTGTGGCTTCATCGAACAGGCTACGAGCAGTTTTTAGATCTCCACATTTTGCATACATGTTGATGAGTGCTGTTTCTAAAACGACGTCTACTTCGAGGCCATGACGGTTTATGTAAGCATGAGTCCATCTACCAAGGTCAAGGGCTCCAACCTCTGCACATAAAGAAAGCAGGCTAACCATTGTCACCTTATTTGGTTTCACCTCACTGTCTAACATCTTAAGGAAGAGACCGAAAGCTTGATCGATGCAACTCGCGTGAGCGTAAGCCGATATCAAAGCACTCCAAATCTTGACATCTTTTTCCTCGACGCCATTGAAAAGAGCTCTAGCATATGCAACTTGCCCACACTTTCCATACATGTCTATGAGAGCAGTTGCCAAAGCCAGAGACATCCCAAACCCATTCCTTAACAGATAGGCATGCAACCACTTGCCCAAATCCAAGGCTCCCACAAAACCACACTCTGTTATCAAACTTAGTAAAGTGATCTCATTAGGAACTATGTTTTCTTCAAGCATTCTACTAAAATTCTTTGCCCCTTCATCGAACCTGCAACTGCGAATACAACCCGCTATCAACGCCGTCCAAGAAACGACGTTTCTCTGAGATAACCCATCGAAAAGCCTCATTGCCGATGCCAAATTGTCGCCCTTGCAATACATATCAATCAACGCAGTCGTCAAAGGAACTTCCATTCTCTCATTACCAACATTTCTCACAACGTAACCATGAATCGCCCTCCCCGACTTCATATCCGAGAGCTCCCCAAACACACCAATCATGCTAATCAAAGCAACATCACTAAGCCTCACTCCGACAAAATGCATCTCTCGAACAAGCCTATATGCTTCACCGAACGATTTGCTCCGCACGTAGCATCCAAGCATAGTACTCCAAGAGACAACATCTCTGTCAGGCATTTTATCAAACACCAAGCAAGCAGAAACCAAACTACCACATTTCTCATACATGTTCATCAAAGCATTGCACACAAAAACATCCGATACGAACCCGTTCTTAACCGCGAAACCGTGCACTTCCCTGCCGAAATTTGTAGAGGAAGCTTGAGCACAGGCTTTGAGAAGTGAAGGAACAATGAAGTTGTCAACTGCAGCAGCATCAGTCGTGCGCATATGGTGATACAAGTTGAAAGCAGCTTGTGGGAGGTGGTTGTCGGTGTAAGATGAAATGAGGAGATTGAAATTGGCTTCAGGGGTGAAATTGGATCGAGAGAAGAAACTGTGAGGGTTACGGAATTGGGTTTTGATGAAATGGGCATGGATTTGGTGGGTCTGTTGGAGATTCAAATGGGAGTGGCCGGAGCGTGACGGAGAGGCGGCGGAGAGAATCAGTTGGTCCATTTACGCCCTTTGCCTTCCACATCTGCGCCTCCTCACCAAAATATCTCTATTTCCTCCATCCAAAATATCATCTCTTAAAAGAATTTTTGGATTTGCAACAAAAAAAAAAAAAATAATAATAATAAATAAAATAAAGAAATAATGGTGTCCCGATAGAGCTCGTTTTAATAATTACAAATGATTTGATTTAGATGGTTTGCCGGGTGACATGTGAATGAGTTTCATATTAAACCATAAAATGTTTAATGTTGTTTATAAATTTGTTAATTTTTTAATTAAGAAAATTAATATTTCACAAAGTGATCCTATTCGACTCCAACGGGATTCTAAATTATGTAGCAACCATAGTATTCTCGTGTAAAATGAATCGTTCGTTCTTATTAATTGGTATTAAAGCAGTCTTCGATTTTTATTTAGATTCAACTTTTTATGTGATGGATATTTTGATTTCATATATGTAATATGTGGAAGTTTGAAAAACTAATTGTTTAGGCTATTATTTGAATCGTTCTTGATTTGATAGAGACGATTTGAATTTGCAGAAGGTGAAGTGTTCACCAACGAGAAACGACAATCGCTTAAAATAAGTGTTCATAGAAGAACGAAATCGTGTTATTGACGATGATTCGTTTAAAACGAAGAAAAAATAGTGGCGGATTAATTTGTTCTCACTCGTAACAAAAAAAGAAACGAGTCATATCAAGTGTTTTTGTATTTAATATTGCACTCATTTATTACCCCATTTATTCTACTTAGTGAGCATGAAATCGTTTATTGCAGTCCAACATGAAAAAAAAAAAATGATTTGGCATAAATCGATCTTAATGGTACATTTAATTGAGTTATATGTTAAAATTTCAGACATTTATGCTGAATCATGAGGGAGTAGCAAATCTGTAAATAAATGAGGGATGACATGGAAATTTTAAATCTACATCAGTAGTCATTGACTAACGATGAACATCCTATGTGGACAACTTATTCTTTTCGAGCTCTCTAGGAACCCGTGCTCAATATAAAAGGAAAAAGAAGACCAAGAGGAGAGGGTCACACTTAGGGAGAAAAAATCGAATTACACAGCAGCCGTCTCTGCAGTGAACTGTTGTGAAACCAGAGGAGAAAAAGAAAACCCTAATCCAGCAGCTATAGCAGAAGGAAAAGAAGACCAACAAGGATTGATTAGGGCAAAGAGGTGGACGTGAGAGCTCAAGAGAAGGGCACTTCCATTGACGAACGACAACAAACTGGGATAACTCTCTATTTCCTTATTCTCTTTTCTTATTCCATCAATTTTACATGATTGAGATGCGGATTCTTATGTTTAATTCAGTTTCTATGGAGTGCTAAACTTTATAGGGGAGACGAGAGAGTTTTATATAGTTTAAGTATGTTGACGGTATGATTTTAGTTTATTAAAGAGTTGTTAATGATTTACATGTATGTTTAATTAGCTACTTTACATACATAATTGTTCCCTTATTCGGGAAAAGGGAGGGAGCAATGAAATCCTCTTTAATACTCTAGTTTCATAGTAAGGAGATTTGAAGGGCTGTTAATAGAAATTACAACAATTATGGAAATAATCACATTTATGACCTCGTAAGTGGGCTTGGGAATCTATTAAAAGGAACTAAAATCTGCCACAAAACTCAACAACTTATCTATTTAATCTCTCTTAGCAGAACCTTCCTCATTATAGTTGATTTTTCTCATCATTTTTTGTTTTTCAACAGCAGTGACACTCTATTTTAATTTTGTTTAAGTAGTTAAAATCACCAACACCCATTTGAATGTTACCGAAAAACTCACTTAATTTTCAGTGATAAAATTAACCAAAAAGATAGGTTCTCTGTGGAATTGATAATTTACTTATTACTTGCTACTTGTGATAGTGTATACGTGCACTTGTTCTTGTGAATTTTACGTCATTTTATTATATACATCCACAAGCGATCAATAGCTCAGTTGTCTTTTGCATGCATGAGAAAGAGATATGACCGAAAGGATATAAATAGGAATGTTTGCCAAATTTGAGTGCCAATAGGACACTGGACGGACGCTCTGTTCACCAAAATGACGTCTACCCGAAGAGCATTGAAAATGTGTATGTCATAGTGAGGGTGAACGTTCCAAGACGAGTATTTTGGGCGACTTCCTTTGAAATAGGTTTTTGAAGGATAATACTGAGTGGCACGAGTGTGCCAGTATTGAACCCCAACCCACGTATCGGAGGTTAGATTATGCAATCGCTATTCGATATGGTATCCTTAAATGATACGACATGGGAATGGGAGAGTCAGCCAATCTAAAATTTCGCGTTAGGGTAAAAGATTTGTTCAACCCAACTCAACTAGAAACTCGTTAATCCAAATATGCAATTTTCATTTTCTGAGGGCAAAAAAAGAATTAGTAGCAACTTATGGGGAATGTATGACAAATTGAGAAGTACAAGGATGGAATTGCAAATTTTCATTTCTTTTCTAAAACCCCAAAACCCTAATCTCTGCTCCTCTTTATAAGCAACAGAGAGCTCTAGTTTCTCCATCGGATTGTCCAGACACATCCTTCACTGCTTCAAAGGTACATTCTCTCTTCTTCATCGTTTGATTTTCGGTTGAAGTTTTGCCCTAGAATTCCAGATTCTTCGTTCTTCCAAAGCACATATCGAAGGCTTTCAGGTTCATTGTATGATTACCTGCTGAGCTCAAAATTTGTGCGACATTGTTTCCTCGTCGTATGCTCTCACTGCACGTCCTTTGGAATTATTAGACCGATTTCGTGTCTGACCTCTACTGGATTTGGGAGCGATGACGAACATTTTCTGATCTGTTTTCTGCCTTTCATTGATTTTGATTGGTGTTTTTTTTTATTTTTTCCTTCTGGTTTTTTTATTGTTTACTAGGGCGTGAGATGTATGGAGATTCTAGATATTGTTTCTGTTTCAAAGTTTTTCTTCCTTGTCAATGTGATTCATATTGTTAGCGTTTCTTGAGTGTCATAACTTGCATGTTGGTTTAGATTTTAGTTCATTTTCCTGTCTCCTGAGAAATTAGCAAGAGAACGGCTAATGTCAATGTTTTGTGGAATTTTGTAATGCATAATCGAAGATTACGAGGTGTTTTCTGGTGAATGATATGTGAACGATAGTTTTTCAAGTAAGTTTAGGTCTGAAGAATCTAATCTAAAATTGCGTGTTTGAGACACTCATTCAAATAAATCATGTCTATTACATAATTATTGTGTTTTGGAGACGCTCACCGTTTTCAGTTATGATTTATTTGTGTGTACTGAGATTAAGAACTTATTAACTGCTGTGCCAACTCGTCATTACTCTTAAAATCATCTTGTCTTAATCATTAACAGAGCCCAATTTGAAGTTTGTGAGCAGCAAAGAACAATGTCCAATCCAAAAGTGTTCTTCGATATTTTGATTGGGAAGATGAAAGCAGGGCGGATTGTTATGGAGCTGTTTGCAGACACAACGCCGAAAACTGCGGAGAATTTCCGAGCCCTCTGCACCGGAGAGAAGGGGATGGGAAGATCAGGGAAGCTATTGCACTACAAAGGCTCAACATTCCACCGTATAATCCCCAACTTCATGTGCCAAGGAGGAGATTTCACAAAGGGTAATGGAACAGGAGGAGAGTCTATCTATGGCTTGAAATTTGCAGATGAAAACTTCAAGATGAAACACACCGGACCAGGAATTCTATCGATGGCGAATGCCGGACCGAACACCAACGGTTCTCAGTTCTTCATTTGCACTGAGAAGACTCCATGGCTGGATGGGAAGCATGTTGTGTTTGGAAAAGTTGTGGATGGCTATAGTGTAGTGAAGGCGATGGAGAATGTGGGTTCAGATAGTGGGATCACATCTCAAACAGTTGTGATTGAGGACTGTGGGCAGGTAGCTGAGAATTGAAGGTAGAAATTTTGTTACAAATTTCACTTTCAATTCTTGAAAATAATGCTCTTCTTCTTGCCTGTGTCCCATTTAAATTAAACTCTCATGACTCCAAATTACTCCATAGTATGTTTAGTAATATTAAGAGTCATATTGTTTGAGCATCAAAGTTTGTATGTGGTATTTTTAATGAAGTGAATAATAGACGAGATGTTATTTTTTTCCCACTTAAGCGGAACTCAAGTCTCAATCGAACATAACTCCGGTGGCATCACCACACATGGCACCTGTGCATGTGTGTTTAGTCGTCTACGACTCTAGCCGAACTTGACATTGCCTCTACTTTAGACGAGGTTTCTCACAAGTAGCATCATCGACTTGTTTCTCAACAACACGACCATGCATTCGTGATGTCATCCCATGTCTCGAGACAACTTGACCATCATGGCTTGCTTGGACATGTTTATCGATAACTAACCCATTTGTCGATCATATTAGCATATCGGATAGCGGGTCCATATACCAACCTGGACACATGGGCTGGGGCGTAATGTCGGTACACCCATGCTGTCTAACACTATCCTCGAAAATGGACACTCACCCACATCTAACATACATATGTACCATGGAGTAACTCACTTAGGGCACAAAGCTCATGGGTGGTGGAGAGTTGTATGATCGGGCCTCAAGTCACATTTGACCGAGAATGTTTTATGAAATATGAGCGAGGAAGTGTGTTAAAAACAATTTGTGATCTTTGATATTTACCCATTGGTTAGCATAGGACTTCCCCAGTTGTTTTGAAGGGTACATGATTGTTAAACAGGATTGAAGTGACCAACTCGATTATGATACCATTTGTTACAGTCAAGGCCCCTTGTTTTGCTTCACAAGCAAGGGATGCCATCAAGAAGCCAAGTGCCCACAAAAGGAGCTCTATAACTTCCAAGAAAAATTTAGAATGAATTCATAAGTTGAGTACAAGATAGCATAAATTGAAACACCATTAGTCAAAAGAGTGGAGAACTCCTGCATGGAGCTCATACATATTTATCCGTCTAGAAGAGAGTGGGAGAGATTGAAGAGTCAGTGGAACGTGGTCATATGCATGTCGAGACATGTGCTAACCATAGAGCGGCCAAAAATAATTGTTTAATCTAGAGTCACCCACAACTTCATGAAGTAGACCAAAGCGAAACGACATTCTCTTCATCTGAAAAAAAAAAAAAATCTATGAACTCGTAAATAGATCATTAAAGATAAAGAGTAATGTAAAGTTTTATTGATACCTATACGAACATAAAATTGAACTAGTACATATTCAACATTCATATACATGAAAACAATACCTTATGTACAAGTCGGTGAAAATAACATGGGAGTGATAATAAGGTTGTAGTAGTTGATCAATCTTTGTCCACAACAGCTACTCGGAATGCATCAATTCCAATAATCCTAGCAATTTTATCCGTGTTCGTTTTGCACGTGCTTCACACGCGATTGACACTTTGTTCTCCTCTTATTTTTTATTGGACGGTTCAGATGGACTTCACGATTCTTACCTCAGTTGTCTCATTTGTTTTTAGCCACGAATGAAATGAAAAATTATTTAACCCCTATTTCCTTTGGCCCTAAATCTTTATGAATCGATGAAGGAATTTACTTTTGCTAGTTTAATTACGTTATAAAAGTGAATAAAGTCTCATCGACTAGATAATAAAACATGAGATCTTTTAGATGAGGTCTTTCTAGTTGAACGTGAGAACCCATCCTCACCATTTGGGGCTATTTGGGACAGTTGTGGTCATAAACCGTAGATAGATAGGGAGGTTGGAGTTTAAAGGTATTATAAACTTTTGAAAGTTTAAAAATATTTTTTCAAATAGATTCAAAAGTTTTTGAAACAAATTATTAATGTAAGCAAAATACTATTGAAGCTTTTTAAGGTCGAAGAGTATTATTTTTTTAAGGCAAAATACAAAGTTAAGAATACTTTTGTTCATAGAGCAGAGCAACCTTATGTTCATGTAGGTCGAAGGATAGCGGGCCGATTCTCTGTATTCGAACAATACTCGATGGGTAGTCCTCGACTCATTTAAGCCTATGCAAATCATTCATGTAGGTCGAAGGATAGCGGGCCGATTCTCTGGCTTGTCCATTCCAAGGAGGGAGTTGGGTCATGGGCTTTGGGCAAAGGCTCGGTGTCTATTGTCCTTAGAGTTGGAGGAAACTGCGTGAGGCTGGCTTCACAGAGCAGCGTAACCTTCCGCTCCTGTCGGTGGAAGGATAACAGGCCAATTCTCCTAGGCCCGATATTATCCTCTCGGTAGTTTTTAATCTAAAACAATCCCACATTGATAGATTTAAAATTAGATGTAGTCTTCATAAAGTAGCCATTGTGATAACCATATAGCCGAGCTTGGTAATGTGAGCTTGTAACCCATATGGGGGCAACAAAGTAGTTGGAGGTTGGCTCAACCCATTGGTTAGGGTTGTTGGAGTTGTTGTTCGGCCTGCCCATTCCAAGGAGGGAGTTGGGTCATGGGCTTTGGGCGAAGACTCAGTGTCCATTGTCCTTAGAGTTGGAGGAAACCGCGTGAGGCTGGCTTCACAAAGCAACGTAACCTTTAGGTATTAACCTCTAGGTAGGTGGAAGGATAGCAGGTCAGTTCTCTTAGGCTCGAGTCCTCAGCCTGACATACACTCTTTTTTTTTCAAAATGTTTGAAGAGGTGAGATTGATAGGTTTTTCATCTAAACAATCCCACATTGATAGATTTAAAATTAGATGTAGTCTTCATAAAGTAGCCATTGTGCTAAGCATATCGCCGAGCTTGGTAATGTGAGCTTGTAACCCATGGGCAACAAAGTGGTTGGAGGTTGGCTCATCCCATTGGTTAGGGTTGTTGGAGTTGTTTTTTGGCCTGTCCATCCCAAGGAGGGAGTTGGGTCATGGGCATCCCACATTGATAGATTTAAAATTAGATGTAGTCTTCATAAAGTAGCCATTGTGCTAAGCATATCGCCGAGCTTGGTAATGTGAGCTTGTAACCCATATTGGGGCAACAAAGTGGTTGGAGATTGGCTCAACCCATTGGTTAGGGTTGTTGGAGTTGTTGTCCGGCCTGCCCATTCCAAGGAGGGAGTTGGGTCATGGGCATCCCACATTGATAGATTTAAAATTAGATGTAGTCTTCATAAAGTAGCCATTGTGCTAAGCATATCGCCGAGCTTGGTAATGTGAGCTTGTAACCCATATTGGGGCAACAAAGTGGTTGGAGATTGGCTCAACCCATTGGTTAATGTGAGCTTGTAACCCATATTGGGGCAACAAAGTGGTTGGAGATTGGCTCAACCCATTGGTTAGGGTTGTTGGAGTTGTTGTCCGGCCTGCCCATTCCAAGGAGGGAGTTGGGTCATGGGCTTTAGGCGAAGGCTCAGTGTCCATTGTCCCATTGTCCTTAGAGTTGGAGGAAACCTCATGAGGCTAGCTTCACAGAGCAGCGTAACCTTCCACTCCTGTCGGTGGAAGGGGATAGTAGGCCAGTGACGATTTTGGAATTGTTTGCGAGGGATGGAAGAGCTAAATAGTCAACGATAATCGTCGAAAGAGTATACGGTGATATGGATAATCGTCGACAGGCGACCTAAGCCGTCGCACTTCCTACCTTGTAAGACAACTTATACGATGGATAACTTGGCACGTTTATACATGAAAGAGATTGTTAGACTACATGGGGCTCTAGTGTCTATGTTGTCGGATCTAGATTCACGCTTTACATCGACATTTTGACGCTGATTCTAGAAAGCTTTGGGCACTCGCCTCGACGTTAGTACTGCTTTCCACCCACATATAGACGGTTAGATTGAGTGTTTGAACAAAATTTTAGAAGATATGTTGCGCGATTGTGTGTTGGATTTTGTAGGTAGTTGAGACTCTAAGCTACTTTTTATGGAGTTCGCTTACAAGAATGGCTAATGAGATCAGAGTTAGTCTAGGCTACTAATGAGATTGTGCATAAGAAGAGTTACAAACTAGCCTTACCACCATCCCTTTCATTGGTATAAAACGTGTTCCATGTGTCCTACATGTGCCATATGTATGATTGATATGTTATGCTACGCTAAGTTATACAATGTGTCACGCTTCTGCTTGTCCAAGGCGTGTTTCTTGTTGCTATGTGTCCGATGTCCCAGTCATACTTGTCCAGGATATGTTGTTCATGGTCGCATGTCCGTTCCAAAATCATGTCTACACCCGCTATTGTCAAAAATGTCTCGAAATGTACTATAGGGGGATGTGACTAGTTGTCAATTATTCGTACCTTGGTTAAATGTTATCAAAGCTATGGTTGTTGCTTATTCATTTTTAACTTATAACATTAATTTCTTCAAATTAGTTTAAACATATTTCCTCACTCACATTTTCTAAACATTTCTTTCAAACGTGACCCGAGACTCAATCAACTTTCGTATGTTTGACTTTTTCGCCAGGTTAGAACAAGTGTTGCATAATCGCTGTCCTGCTGCCACAAGAGTGTATTGTGATAAATGGTATTATAGTCGGGTCCTCTCCTTGAAGCGTAGTACACAAACATGTCCACTACAAAATAATTGAGCATGTCCCTAGTTAACTGATTGGTAGAGATCGAAGATCACTTTCTCTACTTGAGTGAAGTTCCTAATGAAATGGGGCTTTTGGAATCTCGTATGAATGAGATTGTCGCTAAAGCTGATAGAATCGACGAGATGGCGGGCCGAATAGAGGCAATCCTTGTCCATAAATTAATGGTTAGGGTTGAGGCCTTAGAAAACAAGCCCATAACTGTTGATTGCTTCGAGCATGGGGATAGCTCTATGGGCTCTGTTGCTCAGATGGAAAAATGTATTAAGAACTTAGACAATAACTAATAAGCAATCGTTCAGATGGTCTTAGTAGTGTCTAAAGATTTCAGAGAATTTGAGAGTGTAGTCTAGTACTTTTGGCCACAAATACTGGGACAAACTTGAAGTCGGAGGAGGGGAATATGAGTCCTTCCAACATAGAGGAAGAACACAATGGCGGAGATCTCACAGTCATAATAGTCGCAATCAAAACCAAGGTCCCTCACCTTGCTTCATATGCAAGGGGGCCCACAGAGAAACTGAGTGAGTACGAAAGGCGGCACCTATGCCTTTGAAGAAACATTTGAAATGAAATCAGAAGCTAAGTACAAGATGACAGAAGTTGACGCACCGCTAATCAAAAGCGTGGAAAACCCCACATGGAGGCCCTAAAGTAGCCTCAGAAGAGAGTGGATTAGATAGAAAAGTTAGTGGAACGCATTCTAATGCATGTTGGGGCCTGGGTCAACCATAGAAGGACCAAAAAACACTATAGTCAACAAAGCCGCTCGCAACTTCATGACAGAGACCGAAGCGAAACGCTTGAACGTTCTAAGAAATCGAGATATAGGACAGATGCAAGCTGTCAATTTAGTAACCATACTTGTCTTAGGGGTTGCAAAGAGAACTCCGATCAATATAGTGTCTTGGATGAGACTTGATTTTGTAATTATCAAGATGGACGACTTCAACATCTTGTTAGGGATGGATTTATTGCTTGAATACAAAATTATTTTCATGCTCCTAGTGAAATGTTTAATAGTAATTGGGTCCAACCCGCCAATCATTCAGACTCTCACCCGTCAACTAAAGGAAGTGAAGATGATGTCAGCGCAATATTTGGTAAGGGATCTTACCAATAATGAACCACTGTCGCTGCCATTGTCATGGTTGAAGAGTGGGGCTCAAGTGAGTTCACTTCAATAGAAACCTCGCGATCTGATATGAATCCAACCACTGATCTTTTGCATATATCCGAAGGAGCGATTACAAGAAGCAGGGTATTACCATGGTTGAAGAGGGGGGCTCAAGTGAGCTCACTTCAATAGAAACCTCGCAACCACTATAGGAAACCCGCGACACAAAACCAAAATGCCAAACAAAGAGTTTATCCTCACCTAAGGAGATCAATCACGAGATTGATTCTATGTCGGAGGCGAAATCGTGTGCCACAGATGTGTGTCATACGCCTCAACCTGAGCTAACTGAATTCTACAAATAGATAATGACTTGTTGCAATCGGGTGCAGTAAACCCTCAACGACTCTCTCGTACATTAGACCCTCAATGACTCTCTCGTACATTAGACCCTCAACGGCTCTTGTTAGTGATCACCCAAATCTTATGGAGAGACCAAAAGCCAACAACTTTATGGAAGGGCGCAGGCAAGCCTCCAAAGTAACTTTGTTCACTCAGAAGGACCATTTAGACGAATGAAGAGAAGAGTAAGTCGAAAGTGTCGACCACGAAAATTTAAAAACGGAGAGGAAATTCTGATCAAGTTGAGGTCAGATCAACGCCAATTTCAAAGCAGTAAGAACCAAGGATTGGTGTGAAAATACTATGGAACAAACGAAATTATCTACAAGGTCGGGAAGACATCATATAGGATTAAATTTTTCTCATGGATGCGGACTAGCTTTGTTGTCGACGTTAGTAACTTAAAACGTTACAATTACCTAATACAATAACAAAATATATATATATATATATATATATCGAAGATCTTGTCAATCAACTCTTCATGAACCAAGAAAAAATGACATGTAACCATGTCATGAAAGTTTGGGTAAATAAATATATAAATATATAATATATTTATTTATTTATTTATTTATTTATTTATTTATTACAACAAGAAATAAATTGTAATTGCATATAAAATATTAAAATATGAGAAGAGGTGAGTTAGCTAGAACAATCCCACATTGAAAGATTTAAAATAGCATGTAGTGATTATAAAGAAGCCATTGTGACAAACAAATTGCCGAGCTAGGTAATGTGAGCTTATAACCCATAATGGGGGCAACAAAGTGGTTGGAGGTTGGCTCACCAATTGAATATCGGCTGCCAGAGTTGTTATCTGGCCTGTCCATTCCAAGTAGGGAGTTGGGTCGTGGGCTTTGAGCGAACGCCTAGTGTAGTCCACGACCCTTAGAGTTGGAGGAAACCGCGTCAGGCTGGTTTCACAGAGCAGCGTAACCTTCCGCTCCTATCGGTGGAAGGATAGCGGGTTGGATCTCTCGGGCACAATATTTATCCTCTTGGTAGTCCTCAACATCCACTTTTTGCGACCGGCGGCCAGAGCTTGGTAATGTGAGCTTGTAACCCATAATGGGGGCAACAAAGTGGTTGGAGGTTGGCCCAACCAATTGGATACCGCCTGGAGTTGTTATCTGGCCTGTCCATTCCAAGTAGGGAGTTGGGTCGTGGGCTTTGAGCGAACGCCTAGTGTAGTCCACGACCCTTAGAGTTGGAGGAAACCGCGTCAGGCTGGTTTCACAGAGCAGCGTAACCTTCCGCTCCTATCGGTGGAAGGATAGCGGGTTGGATCTCTCGGGCACAATATTATCCTCTTGGTAGTCCTCAACATCCACTTTTTTGCGACGGCCAACGGCCAATTGTAACCCCATTTTGCTACAACAATCCCACATTGAAAGATTTAAAATAGCATGTAGTGTTTATAAAGAAGCCATTGTGACAAACAAATTGCCGAGCTTGGTAATGTGAGCTTGTAACCCATAATGGAGGCAACAAAGTGGTTGGAGGTTGGCTCAACCAATTGGATACCGACTGTTGGAGTTGTTATTTGAGTTGGAGGAAACCGCTTCATGCTGGTTTCACAGAGCAGCCTAACCTTCCTCTTTTGATGGAAGGATAGCGTGTTGTAACTCTATTTTGCTAGAACAATCCGACATTGAAAATTTAAAATAGGATGTAGTCTTTATAAAGAAGCCATTGTGACAAACGAATCGCCGAGCTTGGTAATGTGAGTTAGAGGAGAGGAGTAGGAGACGAACAAAGAAATGTTATATTGGAAATAGCCTACAAGTCTAAGTCTAACATGAACAACAAAGGGAATACTAACAAAATACCACATCCTAAACCAAAAACCATAAAAGAAATTACTAAAACTCTATCATCAACTCATTACCCGCTAGAGGCATCATTTTGATCTCTCCCCACAAATAAAAGTTCAGAACATGAAAAGCTTTACTACATATTCAACACATAGCAACGGGTCGAGATGAGCGTAGAAAAACCCGATAAACAGGTAAATAGGAAGCAGCTTCTTCACCTTGATAACCACATGGAGATCCCTAAGAATGGAAGAATAATGACCAACCCATAGTTCACAAAAGTATCACCATCTTCAATCTCTTCCATCTTATTATGCAAACTTCTCCATACACTTGTCGTTAAACCGCCACGTTCATCCTGCATTCCGTGCCATTTACCCTCTCTTAGCAATCTTTATCATAGAAGACGTTTTTCGGAAGTCGAAAGGTAAAAAATAGAAAGTTACCCTTGAGCTTGGTTTACTTGATCGATCTGGATTATCTGAAGTAATTAACGTTCTTTCATTGTGGTGTGGCAATTGATGTAATTCGGGTTCTGCCTTGTTCGAGTCCTTTCTCGGGACAATCTTGTAAGCTGAATCGGTATGAACTGTTTCCATCACTGAGCCGAAGAAGTTCGTCACAGGAACCTAGAGAGAGGAGAAAGAGGTAAGTTAGTAACTGCTCATGACCATAACGCAGCAGATCAACTGTGAGAATGACAATCAAATACTTCGGACGGAAAAGCTTTCGTACCTCCTCCAGTTTATGTTGGTATAGATCGGTTCTATAATATGCAGTTGACATCAACAAACTTGGATTATATGAACTGAAAAGACTGCAAATTTCCACCAAAAGGGGTCAAACTAAGACAAAAAAGTGTTCCAATCAAGCAAAATAAGAGCAATAGGATAATTACAAAAGCCATAACTATTGATACTCAAAGAGACATGGAACTTAACAAGGCCTATATCTCTTCCTTAGACCTCCCAACGCCTCTAAATAATATATTGTTACTCTCAACTCAAGCTTAGATCTTAATTCTTCAATTATCTTTGAAAGGATCAAATTGAATATTTCATCATGAAATAGAACTTTTCTCAACGACCCAAAAACGTGTAGTACTGAATTCTTCCTCCCCTCTTCCCCTGTTACATGTGATTTGTGAACCAAACTCTATTATACTCAACATAAATAATTAGTCTGGATAGAACCTCCCTAAGCCCATCAACGCTTCATTCCTTTGTCTCAAATTTCCAACACAACCCCCCTAATGCCTCTCATCATTGGCTTTACCCAATAGAACTCGTCCGCGGGCTCCAGCTATCCCAAGGAAAACTTCGGAGGGAACCAACTACTAGACAGTTCAATTAGTCTTTCGCTCCTATACCCAAGTCAGACAAACGATTTACATGTCAGTATCACTGCGGGCCTCCACCAGAGTTTCCTCTAGCTTCACCTGCTCGGGCATAGTTCATCATCTTTCAAGTCCCGACAGGCATGCTCACACTCGAACCCTTCTCAAAAGATCAAGGTGGGTCGGTGGTGCAACCCACGAAGGGATCCCACCAATCAGCTCCCTTGCGCCTTATGGGTTTACTCGCTCGTTAACTCGCACACATTTCAGACTCCTTGGTTCGTGTTTCAAGATAGGTCGAATGGGGAACCCACAGGCCAATGCATGCCGAAGCACGCCAAAAGGCGCACGTGGCCAGCCACGAATGTACATAAAATAGGTAGGAAGATTAACTATAAGAAATTGACACAAAGTCAATCTGCTGCCTTACAATGTAAACTCACTGTTACTGGTGGATCCATATCAACTTTCTATCAAATTGTTTACACATTACCTAAGCCTCCCCTCAATTGAAGAGGAGAAAAAATGCCTCATGATTTAGTTCTCTAATAAAAGTCACAGAATAAGGCATGAAAAGAGAAATCGAACCTATATTGCAACTTTAAATATGAAGCTGTTGATTATAATGGAAATACAAGGAAACAAATAGACATTCCTAAATTTTGGCACAATTAGGACCTAGAGGTGATAATGATTAGAACAGTTTAGAGAAAGGCGAAAAGGTCAGACTAACCTGATTAATGAAGTATTATCATACATATTTAATCTCTCAAAGAAGGCTAGTGTGTAATATGTGAAACGGTCAACAACAGAAACACCAACCTGTTAATGAAGATGAAGATAAAATAAATACAAAGGAAACAAAAATATATGGTAAAAACGAAACCGAGTATGCAATATATGCAATGATATCAGGGCACACTTACATCTGGGTCCAAGTGATGTGAATATGAGTTCTCTCCTTTCTTACTACTTCCAATGGCTAAAACACCTGGGGAATGAAGCTGCATAAAGTAAGGACCTCTACTTCAGTACTGAAAATTGTTACGATTTTACATCCACAAAGTTGATTTGCCACACCCATCCCCCAAATGTTTTCATTGGTTAATTAAAAATTCAGTCATTTCTTTGTTCCAATTTATAAACCATGCTACAACATTTATTTTCCTTATGAGCTTTTGACTTCATCAGATGCTCCAATTTTATTATTTCACAGACTGCATAATTCCACAATAAGTAAAATGCAGAATATAGATAATGGTTTGGAGAAGAAAGCTAAACTTGGTAGTAAAATTAGCAATATACCCAAAAAAAATGCCAATAATGAAACTCTTGAAGTCTTTTTGACTAAATTGAGAGAGTAGGGAGTAACTGCAAACCTGATTGAAGAGAGTAGCAGCTTGACAAGTATCAACCATTATCAGCAGCTCCTTAAATCTATCAGTATAATATTGCCACCGATATTAATGACAGCAAGGTGTATATGAAATGAGAAAATAAAAATTCATAGTAAAGAAGAAAGAAAATAAAAATCCATGGTAGAGAAGAAAGAAATTTAGTTACCACTAAATCTGCAGAACAGATGGCTTTCAATGGTTATTAGGTTCCAAGAGTTGAACTCGGATTCATTTTATTCAGAATTGTTAGCTTTTAACCAATTTTTATGTACTTGCGCTAATCATAAGCAACAACCATCTAAACCTACCAAATTTGATATTGAGAAACTTAAAGAACATTAACCAATTTTATACTAATGTTTTACTTTAGTATAAACCAATCCAATCAGCATTGGTGCTGTAAGCCGATGTAAAAAAACATTCCCACCTATGTTTTTCTTTCATTTGTTTCACAGCATCAGCTAAATCATGACTCTGGAGTTCTTCAGAGTCCTGGAACTTCAAAAATTCATCTCCACCATGTCCTGTCATGTATAGAAGAATGTGGCTTCCTTCGTCACTTAATAAGCGTTTTGATCTTGGAACAGCAACCTCATGGCGTCCAGTCAATACCCTTAAAAAATTTTCAACTGTGACCTCATAACCTCGATAATCAACCTAAGTGGAGCCAAGACAATAAATTGTTTCAAGAAATCATGACTCACTGAATGTCTTGAACTATAACTAACAAGAATAATCATATTAAAAAAAATGGGTTCTCAACGATATAGGTGCAGAAAAAAGGTGGGATGTTCAGAAAGAATAAAATATTTATTCGAAAAAACAAACATCAGCATTTGCAGAAGATTGACATGTGATATAAAGTATAATTCTGTTCATCATACAATTTCTTTCGAAGATTGATTTTCGTATAAACACAAGTAAAGCCCTGATTTTCATAGACGATTGATCTTATATTTTGCATTAGGAAAATAATAAAATAATCATAAAAAAACTAATTAAAAATCAATGTAATCATATAATCAGTACAATGAAATAAAGTCCTAGAACCCAAATGGAGGAAGCCATAGAAAATGCAACTGCCGTCGGGAAACAGCATAGTTCCATTGATATTCTATCAGGTATCCAAAAGGTCATGATATTAGTTATAACTAACAACCCCAAATCCCGTGGCGATGGCATCAGATTATATTTGAAAGCTATATTTAAGAAAATTGCTAAAAGTTTGAACAGATTGAAATACCAAGATAATGAAATTGTAAGTTAGGTGCAAACAAGATCCTTCACTAAAACGAACATAGCTAGACATTATGTTCTTTTGGATAGAAAAAACAGTGTGCAGAGAAGCCAACCTCAACATTATCTCCATACAAGTTGATCTTGTGATTTTCATTGTTGAACACTTTTGCAGGGTATTTGTTTCGAGGATTGCAGGCTATGTCGTCCGCCAACATAAGTATAATCCTCTCATCAGGTATTCCGAGCCGTTTGACAGTCCTAAAACAAAAGCAAAAAACGAAACTAATTCGACAAACGCCTAGCTAGATCCTACGAAGAAAATAGATCGTCAAAGCTATCGTCTTACCTGTACAAGGATAGCGTATTAGCCATGTGCCGATAATTGAACCTGAAAAACCACATCCACAGCTTATTGAAGATGTTGTAACAAGGTTACAATCGTTTTTGAATGTGAACAACTTACTGAAATAATCATCAAAAACTATACAACTTAGACAAGAACTTGAGGCAATTTATTTCACATGAGAATCTATTCTCCAAAAAGTAATAACTTCACAAATGAAACAAATCTAAAATGTGTTGAAGCTAACTCAAATTGTTCATCATGAAGAATCCATCCAAGTAATCGAACATAGAAGTTTTTTACGACATAATTAGACAATCTCGACTACCAGGAAGTTGAACCATTATCAATTCACGAGAACGCAAATGCAAAAAAGTTGGAATGGAATCGGACGAACCAGTAGCGAGAGGTACAGACTAGAACTGCCCAGTTATTGGTATGCATAGTTGTCTCGGAAGGAGAACCGTAAGCCATAGAGTTGCCCAAGTAACCGAGGCCGAGAATCAGAATCAGAATCAGAAGTAAAGCCATTGAAGAACTGTAAAACTGAGACATCTTTTAGATCTGCACCAGAAAACTTCTATTGCGCCAAGACTTTATTCCCCTTCGATGAACCCTATTTCTCTAATTTCTCTCCATCTCTCGCATCCCTCATCAATCACCGTGCGTTCTTGTGCTCGCCTTATGGATTTCAATTGTTCATCGCCGTCTCTTCTCTTTGTCTTGATTATCACCAATGTTATTGTGTCGTTAGATTAATCTTATTGAAGCTTCATGAAACGATTGAGATTGTTGGGCTAAGCTTCGACGAGATGATGTAGAGTTCGATTAGAAAAGTTTTAAGTAATGGTTAGAAATGATCGCAAGGGCCACAGTGAGGACCATAGCTAAGAAAGATTGAAGCTTCTGCCCCGTTCGTGATCCCGCGTCTTTGTTGGCACACCGCCTCGTGTCCACCCTCATTTGGGGCTCCGCCTCCTCGCTGGCACATCTCCCAGTGTCGGGCTCTGATACCATTTGTAATAGTTCAAACCCACCACTAACGGATATTGTCCTCTTTAGGCTTTCTCTTTCGGGCTTCCTCTTAATGTTTTAAAAACGTGTCTTGAGTTATATTAGCTCTGTTGACGTCATCCAATAGGGTGCTTTGAAAAAGAAGACCAGTTCCTAGCTCGAGTACTATGGCAGAATCTACAGCCCGAGAA
Source organism: Cucurbita pepo subsp. pepo (assembly GCF_057944985.1). Taxonomy (NCBI): domain Eukaryota; kingdom Viridiplantae; phylum Streptophyta; class Magnoliopsida; order Cucurbitales; family Cucurbitaceae; genus Cucurbita; species Cucurbita pepo. The sequence continues at coordinate 6,840,452 of NC_141815.1, forward strand.
AGGAATATTCTTGGTAGGTCTTCCGGAAACTCTTTCACTATTGGTATTGTATCTAAGGTCTTCTCTTTCCTTTTTACATCTATTGCATGTGTTAATATAGCTCAACCCCTTGTTGAACTGGTCTCTTAGCTTTCATCATTGAGACTACCTTTGGGTAGTTCCGGTGAAGGTACCTTTAAACTTAAAGTTGGGTCCCGACAACAGTGAAACTACTACATCCTTTTTATGGCAATTTATACTAGCGTGGTTTTCAACTAACCAGTCCATACCTAGTATTACATTGAAATCTGTCATACTAACTACTATCAGGTTTACGCTTAGGGGTCGATCAGCTACGGTTACTTGGCCATCTTTTACTTTATCTTTAGCTACTAAGTCAACCCGCGGGTACTTACAGACAATACATGCAATAATGGTTCTAGTTTGAACCCTGCATGTTTAACAAAAGGAAAAGACGTTGAACCAGAATCAAATATTGTGAAAGTGTAATTACCTAGAATCGATAGTGTACCTAATAACTACTATTAGGTCTACGACGGGATACTTACAGACAATACATGCAATCAGGGTTCTAGTTCGAACCCTACTTGTTTAAATAAAGGAAAATGCGTTGAACCATAATCAAATATTGTGAAAGCATAATTACTCAGAATCGGTAGTGTACCTAATAACTACTATCAGGTCTACACTTAGGGTTCAATCGACTATGATTACTGGCTATCTTGTGTTAGGTCTATGCTTAGGGTTCGATCAACTACAATTACTTGATTATCTTGTGTAACAAAAGGAACAAATATAAAAAGAATGCGTTGAACCATAATCAAATATTGTGAAATCATAATTACCTAAAATCGCAGTATACCTAATAACTACTATCAGGTCTACGCTTGGGGTACTTACAGACAATACATGCAATAAGGGTTCTAGTTCGAACCCTGCTTGTTTAACAAAAGAAAAATGGGTTAAACCAGAATCAAATACTGTGAAAGTGTAATTACCTAGAAATGGTCTAAATTTAAATTTCGAAAGACCGTAACTTCGAGTTTAATTGGCCAAATTTGATGATTTTTTTTTTTTAAATTTTGCGTAACATTTCAAGATGATATGATAAGGAATCACTACAAGGGGAATAAGATTCAGATTAACGAATATCTCAAGGCAGGAACACTTGTTTGAGATTCGAATCACTCCACAAGCAAGATCGATCATGTCTAGCTTGAATGATTCTTGTTGATCAAATATCTCAAAACAAGAACACTCGTCCTAGATTCGAATCACTCCACAAGCAAGATTGATCATGTCGGCCTTGAATGATTCTACATGCAACCTAAACTACGTAGAATTGCAAAGAAACTTAGCCATTAGCTAAAGAAAACGCTCATTTTACTATATTTTCCAAGTCTAGTTACAAATACAACATACACGACTTTATATAGTCTCAAAATGAAACTAGATATTCCAAGAGTTGTAACATTCATACTTAAGGGTTATAATTAACATTAGTAATTGTAACCTAAAGTAAATAAAAAGTCTTAAAAATATATTAATGAAATACAATAACTCTAGATTACTAATTTATCCAAAATTTATAACATGAAACTTCATTTTTTCTCTAATGTGATATGAATTGAAATATCTTTTGATAATTTCAACAATATTTTCTTCACATTTTCATTGAAGTATATTGTATGATAGATGTCTCTTGGTTCATATCACAAGATCTACACGGAGAAGACGTATTATGTATGAACGACCACCGATGAGAGAGAGAATGTGATATAATTTTAGTTTTGAAAGGGGTAGAAGAAAACCATGTTCTAGAAGACAATTGAGGTGTGTTTTAAAACAGGGAGGGCTTTTTTTGGCTTTGTTTTCTTCCAAGGACGCGAGTAATTAGCATAACATTGACCGATTTAGCGTAAATGGTTCAAAATTTTGGACAATCTTGGTTACTATCGGTACTGGTCGCGGACCTTTTTCTTCCAAAGTCAGCTCTCTCCAAAGTCCCCCTTTTGATCCTTGAGCCACCCCACAGCGGACGACGGCGGCAGCCGACCATGCTATTAAACCCCACCACCACCACCTACGACTTCCTGTTTTCTTTCCCCTTTCTCTATTTCAACAACACCCACTAGACCCTTTTCTTTCGATACCCTTCACACTATCAAATGGACCCTTCACTTCTCGACGATATCATCAATCGTCTTCTCGAGGTCCGTGGTCGTGTCGGCAAGCAGGTTCAGTTGTCCGAGTCTGAGATCCGACAACTCTGTCAAGTTTCCAGAGAGATTTTCTTGCAGCAGCCTAATTTGTTGGAGCTTGAAGCACCCATCAAGATTTGTGGTATCTTTTTCTTACAATACTACTTGTTTTCCTTCCTTCTATGCTAATCTATGAGATTTTGATGTTTGGTTTTGTTTGTAGAAATTCTTGTAGACATGTTTTGTTGTTATTGTGAAATGATTTTGGAGCTTTTCTTAGTCGTAGTTGTTGAAGTCTATTTGGTTAAGTGGTGTTTTGGTTGACATATTTGAAGTACTTGATTTGCTGGGTTCCTTCGTTTTTCTTTGTTCTGTTGTTATGTTGCAGTAATTTGTCAACTTCTTTTAGTTTTAGCCTCTAATGATGAATCCATTTGATTAGTTGTGTGAGATCCCACATCGGTTGGGGAGGAGAACGAAACATTCTTATAAGGGTGTGGAAACCTCTCTCTAGGAGACGCGATTTAAAAACCTTGTGGGGAAGTCCAAAAGGGAAAGCTCAAAGAGGACAATATTTGCTAGCGGTGCACATGGGCTGTTACAAATGGTATTAGAGCCAGACACCGGGCAGTGTGCTAGCGAGGACGCTGGGTCCCCAAGGAGGTGGATTGTGAGATCCCACGTCGGTTGGAGGGGGAACGAAGTATTTCTTGTAAGAGTGTGGAAACCTCTCTCTCTGGTACACACATTTTAAAAACCTCGAGGGGAAGCCTGAAAGGGAAAGCCCAAAGAGGATAATATCTACTAGCGGTGAGCTTAGATTGTTACAAATGGTATCAGAGCCAGACACTGGGCAGTGTGCCAGCGAGGACGCTGGCCCTAAGGAGGGTGGATTGTGATCCCACATCGGTTGAAGAGGAGAACGGAGCATTTCTTATAAGGGTGTGGAAACCTCTTCCTAGTAGACGCATTTTAAAAACTTTGAGAGGAAGCCTGAAAGGGAAAGCCCAAAGAGGATATCTGCTAGCGGTTGGCTTGGGCTGTTACAAATTGGCCCCGTGCTGATGAACCTGTCGGGCTTTTATTTATGTATGCTGACGGCCAGACACAAATACATAGACTTATACACTGGTGTAACCTTCAACCCTTTAATATTTCCCATTGGTTAAGTGGGTCATAGTTGATGAACCTGAGGAGGTGTTTATGCAGACAGAAGATTGCAAACACACAAACATGTATCCGTAGAATATTGCAACGTTCGTGTTTTTTAATAAGAAACGAAACTTTTATTGAAAAAATGAAAAGATATTGATGGTCAAAAGATACCAACTCCACAAGGAAGATAAAGCAAAATAATAATAATAATAATAACAAAACCAAGAACATCTTCTAAGATGAACATAAATCCAGAAAAGAACACCAATAAAAGGCTTGATCAAAGGATACATACTTAAAAGGCTAATTCCTTGTTAAATAGGATTATGTCAATCTTCCTCAAATTAAGATTATCCGTTTGAAACTCCCCCTCGAGTTGATGAATAGATAGCATTCATTCCTAGCTTGGATGCTAACTCGTGAAATAGTAAGCCGTGAAGTCCTTTTGTTAGCACATTTGGTAGTTGAAGCTGTGAGGGCACATGACTCATGCATACTAGCCCTTCTCTAATGCATCCTTAATGAAATGCCAATCGATTTCATTTTGCTTTGTTTTGTCATGTTGGATAAGATTATGAGCAATATTAGGCTGCTTTGTTGTTGCAGTACAACTTTAACGAGCCTTCTCCCTTAATTTGTAAGTCATCAAGGATTATCTTCAGTCATAAGATCTTACATAGTCCTTGTGTAATAGCTTGGAATTCAACCATAAACTAGTTATCGTCCTGTTTACGAGTAAGCCTACCAACAGACCTACTTGTACCTAGTTCTTAGGTCTTGGTCACCGAGACTTGTTGATGCCTCTTGGTCAGGTTGGGGGCACTTGCCCCAACAAAACTTTGACATCTCTCCTGGCCAATTCTCAACTCGGCCACCTCTTGTAGCAAACACTGCAACAAAGCTTTTCTCTGGTCTTGCTGCAACTTCTCTCTTCTTGTCTCTTACATCCAGCTTGAATCTCCTTCACGAACATGTTGGTCTTGACAACTTCTTATGAAGCCACCCACTTAGGCATGCAGAAATGACTTGGATACATGTGCTCCCTTCTCTTTGAGCACATATACGGGCAAACAACCAATTTTCTTGAGTTACTTTCCTCTCTTGTGCTCACTTCTCTAGGAGCACTTCCAGGAGCGTTGTTTGCCTCTCTCGTGCTTACTTCTCTTAAAGTACCTCGCTTGCCTCTCTCGTGCTGAGTTACTTCCCTCTATTTATGGCACTTCTTAGCCATGATTATTATCTTGTTGGATTTATTTAGATTTATCTTATCTTATTACCTATTATCTAGGAATTTATTTAGATTACCTAGTATCTAGAAAATTTAGATTATCTATCGATTTAGATTTAGTCCATCTTTCTCCCTATTAAAAGGGTCATATAATTCTCTAAAAAGAAAATAAGAAAGACAACAAGATATTGCAACATGGTATCAAAGCTCTTCTATTCTGAAAAATCTTATTAGAATCGAACCCCTAACTCAATCGGTTAAGCCTTCATCGCCACCGATCATCCATTGTGATCAAGTTTTATTCGAAGCCTTCATAGCTGTCGTCACTGTAACTAAGTTTCACTTAGTGTGCTTATTTGGAATCCCACATAGCAAGGGGGAAAAAAAGAAAAGGAAGGAGATCTGCCGCTGCCGCTCAAATCAAAAGAAGAATCCAGCAAGTCCACATTTCCTTTGCCGCAAACCCGTATTGCAAATCAGAAGCCACCTCCAAACAAATTTTCAAATCCTTGATACCATTAGTCAAGGATTCCACTGCCCAACCACATCCCATTAGTCAAACTTTTATTTCCACCACAAGCTCATCTAAGACACCATATCTATCTGCATCAAGTGTTCATTTCCCATTCAGCAAGGTTTGTTTTCGTTTTCGTTTTCGTTTTCGTTATCCCGCTAAGCTTTCATATCATAATCCAATTTTATACTCAAGCCCACAAATACTCGAGCCCATTAGCAACACAAGTCCAACATGGTACTCAAGTCCAACGTACACTGTTTTGTGTGGAAGCTTTTACATATCTTTATCCATTTCATTCTTCATTATTCTAGTTTGTCAATTGCTTATTTAAGTACTCCAGAAGGACTTTGGTAAAGAATGCATACTAACAAACCACTTAGATATTTGGTTTTACACTATTGTATGAGTTTTTGAATTCTTTTCCGGGTAAGCACTTGAGCTAAAGGCATTTTACAAATGCTTCCACACAAGTGTAATGTGGTGCCTAGGTCAATCAAGATTTATGGTATCTTTTGCAAACCGTGCCTTTATTTTCTCCCCATAGAAATAGAAAAAACATCCAAATGAGTTAAACTGGCTTCAATATCATACAACTTCCTATCGAACAAAACCAAGGGAAATGAACGAAGAGCTTCCATAAGAAGAATTGAAGCCACAAAGTGAAACTTCAAGATGCATAGATGGTAAAGAAAAGGAAACAATGAGTAGAGGGGTCTATCCCTCAACCACTTATCTTTCTAGGAACAAGTATTCATCCCAATGCCCCTAGATTAATGAACAAAGTAAGAGAAGGAAGAGAGGCCGTCAAAAACAAGAGTGGATTGTCCTCGGCCTATATGATTGTATTTACTTGCAATTACCTTATGCCATAAAGTTTCAAGCCCCTGAGAAAAGAACAACCATTTAGCCAACAAGGCTTCATTACATGTCCTTAAATTTCCTGTACATGGTCACCACAAGAATTTAATCTCTCCAACTGCTAGAAAGAATATTTGAAATGGTGTTTTTCTTCTTCTTGGTAGCTAAAATACAGTGGAAGACCTTGGTGTTATCATCTCTTCCTAGAAGCAATGTTTGAGTCGGTCGATTTTTTAAATAAAATTATAAATGAGTGATGTCACTTCCTCATGAGATCACTGCAGTCTTAAAGAGGTTAAACACCCAAAATGTATACTTGTTCCATAATATTATCTCTTGTTTAAGGTTCTTTAGCTTTATCATAAAGACCTGACCTGGCCATCGTGGAACTTTTTTTCCATCTTTTATCAATGGAAGGGTGAAAAGAATAAATAGCTAATGGTTTTATTCTAAGATTGATTTTGAGAAAGCTTATGGTCATATGAATTGAAGTTTCTTGAATAAAGTATTGTCGAAGGATTAGCCTTAAGTTAGGAGATAGTTGTGCGATTAGTCTGAATAAAGTTTGATTTGCTTGCTGGGTGGAATATTGTCAAAGGATTAACCTTAAGGATTAGTGAAAGTGCTCCAAGAGGAGTGAACACGAGAGAGACAAGTAATGCCTGTGAAAGTGTTTCAAGAGGCGTGAGCATGAGAGAGACGGGTAATGCCCGTGGTAGTGCTCCAAGAGGAGTGAACATGAGAGTGGCAAGCAACCCCTATAGAAGTGCTCCAAGGGGATAGTATGCATGAGTTATGTGTTCTCACGACTTCAACTGACAAATGTGCTAACAAATAGACTTTAGAGCTTACTATTTCATGAGTTAATATCCAAGCTGAGAATGAATAATATCTATCATTCAGCTTGATGGGGAGTGTCGAAGGATTAGCTTTAAGTTAAGAGATATTTCTGTAATCCAATTAAATAAGAGAAGTAGTTGACCTCCGTAATTTATCTCTACTGTTACCTAGTATCTAGTTGCAACAAGTATTTTTTTTTTTTGGGGATAAGACATCAATGTCCATATAGAACAATCTAGGAAATGGTGTAGAAGATAAGACATCAATGTCCATATTTTTTTTCTTGGCTAATGAGGGAGCTAGGGGGAACTTTGAAGTGTGAGAAATCTCGAGATGAGGGGTTGTCCATATCATTTTAGATTCGAAACTTTGTGGCATATCATTTTGTTAGGTCAAAATATATGTGAGATTCAACCTCATTAGGCTCTAGATAGGAGGAATTTGAAACTTCGTAGTGAGGCCTTCTTGGAGAATGCTTATGATGTTTCCGTTTAGAAATTGAAACTTCGAGTTCATAATATAGGATCATTGAGAGCAAGTATGGTTTGTTCTTATGATTGTGTTACAAGTCATAGGGGCGAAGGAAGTTTCATGAGTCACGGGGTGTCCACCGCTTTTGGGTACACAACTTTCCTTAGCTTCTCGATGTTTTGGATGATCTGTTGATTTGTTTCTGGGAAGATTGTTTGGTAAGGGAAAACACCTCATATTAAATTTCGAACAGGTACATGTGCCTTTTATAACATAGAGAGGCTAACTAAATCCCTGGATACAAAGGTCATTTGCTTCATAATGAGATTACACAAATATCTCTTGAATCAATGTTATTCCTTGAACAATTTATGATTAAGTTTATCGTAATCCATCCGCTTAAACTCTTGGGTTCAATGATGATTTGGCATGGTATTAGAGCATGAGGTCCCTAACGTGTAACGGTTTGAGACAACTTTTAGAGCTTTTGAAGTGCAAATGGCTCGTAGCTGGTCTTATTAGTCTATTATTCACGTGTTATTCACCTCCGTCTCGGACAAGGGTGGCTCCTCTTTGGCAAGTTGCTTATTTTGCTGTCTCATGGATCGTTAGGCTTGAGAAACATAGGAGAGTTTTTAGAGATGTAGAGAGTTCTTAGGAGAAAGATCGAGTCTTGGCGTGGTTAAGTGCCTCCTTATAGGTTTCTATAACGAAGTAGCGTTTTTCCATGGCATTGGCATGTTTTTGTTCGCCTTTGTATTCTTTCATTTTTTTTAATCAAAGTTCGGCTTCTTACCAAAAATATATATGGCTTGTTTTGGTTATTTTTCTCGTTTACTTCTTTCGTTTTCTTCAGTTTTTTTCATAAAAAATGAACGCTTCCAGAAAATTAGTGTCCAGGTGCCAAACTTGGTTCTCGACCGTCGCTTCGGTGTACTTCGAACATTGTGTAGTTATCAGTTCTTCTTAGTTCTTCTGTCCTGTTCTTTCAGGTTTTGGTTGTTTCTAGTTAGGTAGCAATTATATGGTGTATAATAAACCTATGATTGATTTGCTATAATAAATATTGCACGTAAATACTCGAATTCAACAAATTGCATGTTCGACCGAAAAATGGTCGCTTGTTCAGAAATATCTTGTTTTCGTGCAACGAAGTCGAACTTTAGTGGCTCGAAAGGATAAGCTAGAGATCGGACAATGGGTTATATTTGTCTTCAATTATGGTTGGTCCTGTTAATGTTGTTCTATTTGTGATGTGTAGGTGACATACATGGGCAATATTCTGATCTATTAAGGCTATTCGAGTACGGTGGGTTACCCCCTCATGCTAACTACTTATTTTTGGGTGATTATGTCGATCGAGGCAAGCAAAGTCTCGAAACCATATGTCTTCTCTTGGCGTATAAAATAAAATATCCCGAGAATTTCTTCATATTGAGAGGGAACCATGAATGTGCTTCTATAAACCGAATATATGGGTTCTACGACGAGTGTAAAAGAAGATTTAATGTTCGGTTATGGAAGACGTTTACCGACTGCTTTAACTGCCTGCCTGTGGCTGCTCTTATTGATGAAAAGATTCTCTGCATGCATGGAGGTTTGTCTCCTGACCTGAATAATTTGGATCAAATTAGAAACATGTCGAGACCAACAGATGTACCGGACACTGGTTTGCTCTGTGATCTTCTCTGGTCCGATCCGAGTAAGGATGTTCAAGGTTGGGGAATGAACGACCGGGGTGTTTCGTTTACTTTTGGTGCTGACAAGGTTACGGAGTTTCTTCAGAAGCATGATTTGGATCTCATTTGTCGTGCTCATCAGGTTTTTCTTGTTTCATTTTTTGAGTCTTTAAAATCACAAAAACTGATTCTACTTGCTGCAAACCACCTTTGTAGAATGATCGAACTTTAACTTGACTCGTGCAGGGGTCATTTTAGAGTAGTTTATAGCAAATTCGATTTCTCGTAAACTCTTTATTGATTGGAGACTGCAATAGTTACTACTAGCTTCGTCCCGTACTGTTCTTTTCGAGCTTCGAAGCTTTTAACTCGCCACTACTTTTATAGGTTGTGGAGGATGGATACGAGTTCTTCGCAGATCGTCAACTTGTAACGATTTTTTCAGCACCGAATTACTGTGGGGAGTTCGATAACGCTGGTGCCATGATGAGTGTGGACGAGACGCTTATGTGTTCGTTTCAAATACTAAAGCCTGCCTATAAGAAGCCTGAGCTGAACTTTGGAAGCACTACCACCTCAAAGCCTGGAAATCCTCCCCCAGGGGTTAAGGTAAACACAATATTCAAGAAAAAGTATTCTTTTCGAGGTTGTTTAGTTTTTCGACATAAAATGTTCGTACCCACCTAGAGTTAGCTTTAGTCGTTTTTGGTCGGATGAAATAGTAGAAAGGATTCTTGGGAGAACGGGTTTATATCTCCTTGTGACTGCCTACCCTTCTTGCCATCGGTTTGTTAAGAATGGGTTCAGATCTCCTAGTTTCTCGATTGTTGAGGATTGTTGGGAGGGAGTCCTACATTGGCTAATCTAGGGAAGTACATCTCCATTGGTTGAGGCCTTTTGGGGAAACGCCCAAAGCAAAACCATGAGAGCTTATGCTCAAAGTGGACAATATCATACCATTATGGAGATCCGTGATTCCTAACATGGTATCAGAGCCATGCCTTAAACTTAGCCATGTCTCTAGAATCCTCAAATATCGAACAAAGAATTGTGAGCCTTGAAGGTGTAGTCAAAAGTGACTAAAGTGTCGAACAAAGGGTGTACTTTGTTCGAGGGCTCCAGAGAAGGAGTCGAGCCTCGATTAAAGGAAGGCTGTTTGAGGGCTCCATAGGCCTCAGGGGAGGCTCTATGTTGTACTTTGTTCGATGGGAGGATTATTGAGGATTGTTGGGAGGGAGTCCGGATCATGAGTTTATAAGTAAGAAATATATCTCCAATGGTATGAGGCCGTTTGGGGAAACAAACAACAAAGCCATGAGAGCTTATGCTCAAAGTGGACAATATCATAATACCATTGTGGAGATCCCGTGATTTCTAACATCTATCACACGGTCCTTGGCATTTACATGCTTACGAACTTTCTTCTTACTCGTGCCATTTTGACTTGCTATTTTCGTTTGATCTTTTCGTATTTTGCAGTCCTTTCTTGGTACAAAATCATGATTTGGTCAGGCACTTAAAAGGAGGTCTCTTGCAGCCAGTTGAGTTTACAAAAATTTGGAAGTTTATCTCCTAGAGGAAACTGTAGGATCATCGATCATTTGATTCTAAACTCAGAATGTTGAAAATTGTAAAAAACAAAAACAAAACGAAAAACGATAAACGAAAAAATTGTAAGGTGAAATATAAGAGGATTACAAATATTGTTTTCTCGATACAAATTCGAGTTATCGAAAATGGTAGGCTGCAAAGGCCTGCTTTTCTTCCTTGTACACTAATTGGCAGCGCCATCGATGCTACCGGTGCTACGAGTTTACTGTATGTGGTACACATTTAATCACGCATTTTGTTCTTATTTCTTGTTCTTTCTCTGGTCGATCGAGATGTTAATATCAGTCTTTTTGTTCATGGTGGCTGCAAATGATAGCCAATTTTACCATTATATCATGATCCAACCTTTGCAACGTCTTCATATCCATTGTTCTTAGCTTGAATGGTCTTATGATGATTTGTTGTTTAAAGCCATGTCTTTATGATTTGTAACGTTTCGTTCTCAGGATTCGGGTTAAGATTTGGAGTATGGATTTAGCATTTGTGTACTCCAACATTTTCTTGTATTCTTGCGACATAATCACTTTACTTGTTTCTAAGAGATGATTGTCTCTATAGACTAACACATGTCTTTTCAGCATGTTTTGTTTGTCTATATGTTTTTTAGAAAAAATTTCAAGAGGTTACCCAACATAGAAGTACACTTAATTTTGGAGTTTTTACGATTGGTCACGGCAAATAAAGTGCACATTGTTGGTATAGGTAAGAACTTTCGTTTCTTTTAAGTCTTTCTTAGTCATTCTATACTTGCTTTTAAATGCCTCACTTTCTTCGTGTGGTGATGGTGGATCACTGTCATATTGAGCTCCAGATGTGGGCATGCTTGTTTCTACCTTCAGTGTATTGTGGACATTAGCTTAGTTTCCAATCCCTTTGTGATGATATCGATTAGGGATGTCTACTTCTAATGGTTGGTGTTTTATGGCTCACGTTGCTACACAATCTAACGTGCAAATTTGAGGTAGGTCGATCATCTTCATCCCTCGTGTTCTCTCTCGTGAATTGATTAATCCAGATATGCAACCATTCCCACGTTCGTGCTTTCTCGATAAAGGGCTATTGAAGATTAGCGATTTGACTAGCACATGGGCGGTGGGCATAGATTTTTCAACGAATTGTGCTAGGGATGTGGTGGATAATGCCTCTTTGATAGTAGAGATTGATTTCGTTTCGTTTGAGGTTGTGCTTGTTTCGAGTGCTTCTCTTCTCCACATGGGAGGTAGCTCTTCTAAGGCCCGTGAGAGAACTTTTTTTTAGACCGATTTCTAATCGATATGATTTATTTATCGATCGCACGTGTATGTTGCAAAATCATGATTTCAAACAAATTTTCAGATTTTTTCTTATTGGTTAGGATTATCATCAAATATGAACAGTTCATTTTTACCATGAAACATTCGAACCAAGACGTCCCTTGCGCTTGAAAGAGAGCTTAGCTCAAATATTTTATTGTTCGAACTCATTTGGGCTGTGAATTTGAGACGTTGAAATTTTTTATTGACTCATTGAAAAAATAATTAAAAAAATAAAAGAATCAAATATAAATTCTTTTTAAATTTTGTAAAGTTAAACCCTCTAGCACTATTTTCATCCATAAATTTCTTGGTGGTATTATTCATTTTCTATAAACATTTTCAAAAAATCAAACCAAAACGGATAAGATTTTTCCATCCTTGCCCATCTCGAGAAACCCTGATGGTATGGCACTGTCCAGGACTCCAGGAGCGTCGTACATCACTACCCATCACCGTTTCACCACTCCCAAATCCACCAATAGAGCTTATTCGATTACAGTCATGGCCACGCCAATCCATAGCCGAATCAGACGTTGGCTTACTCTGTTCAGTATTTTACGAGCAAAAGAATGAGTCTAAGTTTCGGATAATTGAAACCCTTCTTCCGAATTGATAGCAAAATCTGACGAACAAGAACAGAGGGTACCAATGGCAGGCTACGGTACAAGCGAGAGCTATGCTTCTGAAATTGAATTGTTTATATCGCTTGCTGGTGATTCTCATGCTGGGATTTTGGAAGCTTTTCTTAACCCGATGAACGGTTAGCTTTAAGACTTTGCTTGTTCATGTATTTGTACCTTTTTTTAAGACTTTTCTTCTTTTAGCTGATCTATATATTATTGGTTTAGTTTTTGGCCAAAACTGACCCTTGTTGGATATATGTGTGTATATATATTCTATGCTCTTTTAAGTTTTTTTTGACTTGAGTTTCTTGTTATTGATACTGATAAGGATCAGGGTGTTCTATAAGTTTGAACTAGTCCTATTACACGATCCAAAACTAAGAAGATTCAAGAAACATTAGTACTTCACCTTTAAAATTAGATAGGCTTGGTTCAAATTCCATTTCATGTGCTGCAAACTATTCCAAAGGTTTGGACCATTTAAAGCTTTGAAGGTTGATGTGTGCAAGATTGAAGTTGACCATGGAGTTACTGTTAAATTCACTTGAAATGACATGTTCTTTGAAGAGTTCAATTAGTGTAAGGGAGATTATGGATAAAGGAAATTGTCTCTCGAGATTGAGATATTTTCTTAGAAATTCGTGCATGAATCTTTGATAGCTCTAAGTTCCCTTGTTATTCTTGCGATAGTTTGCGTTCGAGTCATTCAATCCAACCTAAATCAAGTTAGATTGTGGAATGATTCAATGTAGAACAAGAAATACATACATGGACTTCTCCATCAAGTCTGCAAAGATTGGCATCATGCACCTCTGAAATGTTCTTGGTGCGTTGGGAAGGTTGAACGACATTCTTTTGAAAGTATACGTCCCGTTGTCTTCTCCTAGGCCTCTGGCACAGTAGTGATTTGGTTGTATCTGGAATATCCATCCATAAGCAATGGCAAACTTGACACACTTAGCTTGCAGTAGTCCATACACCAGTCAGTGACAGTGCGAGTAGGAATTAGTTCATTCTTAGCATTGGCCAACAACCATCATGCTTCCTTTCTTGGGGAAGCATTGAATTGGACTCACACAGTTGCTGTCAGAGATAGGGTAGATCACCTCTGTGTCTACCTGCACGTTGAGCGCTGATATTGTGCTACATTCTTTCACAAGATGACACAAATCTCATCACAAAAGCCTCCCTTTCTCATGGAGGGGTGAGTGAAGAAGAAATTCTTCAATTGCCTCTCTCCAATCCTGAGATTTGACTTGACAAAGCTGGAGCCATACCCCTTGGAAATTTTTACCTTCCACAACGAGGTAAAGACAGAAGCGCTAGATGGGGAGGGAATAATCAAATCATAAGATAAGGAACTGTAGGAAAAGCCTTTGGATGGACTAAGACTCCAAAGACAAACGTCACTTCTCTCGTAGCCAGAGCGAAACTCTCCAATTAAAGATAAAAGGGCCAGAATAACTGTTGGTTTCCTCTCAAACAATTCAAATAGGAAAACATAGAGCAAAAGGGTCTATCCATAAACCACCTATGGTCCGGGAAGTAGGTATCCCATCCTACTTTGATAGTATCGTCAACGAACTAAAGATGAGGCAATGCTAACTTATCCTTCCCTACCTCAAAACCCTCGTGAATATTACCCTCCACCCCACCCCCTTTGATACAACTCTGCTGAGAATATCCACAACTAGCAAGAAAAGAAAGGAGACAGCAGGTCACCTTGTCTAAGCTTCTTGTAACACAAATCCTACTCCTCGATTTATTATTAATGAGGTTGGAGTATTCAACTATTCTAACTCCCTCCTGCTTGCGGGCTCTATAATCCTCAAAGGCCTCATTGGCAATAAGGGTAGTCTAAGATTTGCTTGCTAGCTGAAACCACCTTGGGAATTTGAATTGTCTTAGGAAGAACCTTTCTCAGCCTGTTAGACAACACCTTGGAAATGATTATATACACGCTGGTATAGATTAATAGGATTAAAATCCCTAAGATTCCTAGTCCTTTCCTTCTTAGGTATGAAGCATCAATCAATTATTTAGACGTGAAAAAGTAAAGCATGACTGAACAATAAAATAATTAAAAGTTTTATAAACTAGAGCTTTTGTAAGAGAGCGTTTGGAGAAACGAGCGATTGAGATATGTTTTTCAATATCTTTATAAAATTTTAAATAAACCAGTGTGGCTCACTTCTTTGAAATGAGGTCCTCTACGAGGGGCTTTTTCAGGAGTGTTCCTAGTCGTGCGTTTCAAAATGATATTTACCTGTACAATATTGAAAATTCAATTTAATTTATAGGATGCACTTGTTGGTTGTTTTAAATGTTTTTGAGACTCAATGAGGTTTGTCTGGGGAATCGACAAGGAAAAAGATTCTTATGAAAACTCTAGCCAATTGGATCTAAGAACCCTTACGGTTATACAAACCCTTAGATCGAAAATGCTAAAAACTCTCAAATCAAGTTGAAATCAAAGATTACAAAGATGCTTTGATACCAAATGATAAGGTGACCATAATTAGGCTAACACGAGCTTTTGTTGAAGCAAGTACTCTTGAATCAAACAAATTAGAAAAAAAAAATCAACTCAAGGAAAGTAAGAACTAAGTTACCTTGTTAATCAAATATCTCAAGGCAAGGAAACTTGTTTGAGATTCGAATAAATTCACAAGAAATATTAACCGAGTCATGTTTGAATGCTTCTAAGCATGCAACCTAAACTACATTCCAAAGAAACTTAGTTCTAGGCTAAGGGAAAGGACAAATGCTCTTTTTACTATATTTTTCAAGTCTTCTTTGTAAAGACAAATTATAAGGTTTTATACAGCCTCAAAGTTCAAATTTTATGACCATAACCAGCCATAATAAAATGTAATCTAAAAGTGAATAAAAAGACTTCAAACTAAAAATACATGGAAAAGACACTGAGAATAGACGTTTCTAATCAGCCAACCATGTATTTGTAACTTTTCTTGCATAAATGAAGCCTCACTTGAAGTAGTTTGAAGTCATTGTTTCGTAAATGAAACTTAACTTTGATTTGAGTTCATCGTAAATGAACGTTGGCTACATTTAATGCCACTCTTGATCACATGCTTAAGCATCTTGTTTGAGTTTTGATTTATTTCTTAAGCCTAGTTTGCTTGTTTGTATTCAAAGAATGCTATTATCCATTGGATTGCAAACAATCTTGGCTTCTCTATTTAAAATTTTGAAATTTTGAGAGGAGAATGAAAGCTTAATTTGTGAAAAAACAAAAAAGAGTGCAAACACGGGTGATCTAAATTTCTTTGAGGGTTGGTATGCATGTGAGAGATGTGAGAGAGTGTTGTGAGGTTCTTTTTGGTATTTTTCTTAACTTGTTTTTGTAGGAAAGTTTGACAAACAGATTTGAGTACGAAACCTCTTGAAAAACTGGAGAATGATATGACTGAAGACGACTTTATCACGTGTCTAAGATTTCAATAAAATTAAGTTGCATTAAATGCACTCCGACTTCATTCATGACAAACCAAAGTTAAACTGAAGTTAGAGTCGAGTAACGTTAAAGTTAAACTCAAGTTACAATTAATGAACTCAAGTGAAACCAAGATCACATGAGCTTCATATATACTACAAGAGTTTCAAACCAATTTAAATGAGTTTCAAACCAATTTAAATGAGACTTGATTTGTTATTAGATGTTTATAAATTCTTGGGTGGCTGATTGTAATCTCTTATTTTTGGATTTATGGTGTATTTTGAATATATTTTCAGGTTGTTACCTTTACAAAATGACTGATTATAGTCATAAAGTTTTAACACGATTTCATTTTGAGGCTATATAAAGCCTTATGATTTTTCATTTTAGCTTAAAGCTAAGTTTCTTTGCAACTCCGTACCGTTTAAACTGTATGAGTTGTCTTCAAATTCTTTTGGGAAAAGGTCTTTATTTCTTAGCATGGTTGTTAGTCCTGTTCCCTGGAGTTCAACATTTGCACAGATGGAAAGTCTTATGCACATGGCTCAATGTACTTGCATTGAACATGTAGAGTATTGTTTCCTATTTCTGGTGGTTATTTTCTTGAACAATTTTAACATTTGCTATTATCCAATTATGCTTAGAGTTTGCATTTTAAAGAAATCTTCAATAAACTTGCCCGTTCTTCTGTCTGCAGTGTGTCAAACTGGTGCTATGTGCACTCTGGTGAAAGTACACAAATCTTTCTAATGAGCAGATCTGCAGTTTCAGTTTCAACTCATTCTGATCGAGGTATACAAATTCTTCTAATTAGCTGATTTATGATACCGAGCTAACTTTCTACGTTCATTCCCAGAAATTAATGTTTAAATATGAGGAAACGTTATTGAATATGCAAGGGTATGAATCGAATTGAATTAGAATGAGCATTCAATAACAAGGGTATGAATCGAATTGAATTAGAATGAGCATACGATGATGATGAAACTGATCTCTTTTTCCAACAACGAGCATTGTGTTCATTTTCAGGCAATTTTCAAGTGAATGTGACCCATTTATGTTTATTTCATGTCATACTTAGAAATATTTTATTTGACTAGCAAGAATAAAGTTTCAGTTTCGATTTGCCAGTCCGAAAATGGTTTAGAGAAAATGACCTCAATTATAATTTCAAAAGTCGATGGTTCAATCATCTATGTGAAATGACTGGCAGACCAAAGGACTACCAAGAGTAAGAGTCAAATAACAGTATATAATAAACCCAGGTATCCTGTAGGTGAGACAAATATGATAGTGGTACCCAAGTTGATCGGGGAACTCGGGATTATCGAGAATGAAAGTAAAAAAGCAACGATAAAAGTAATTTTATCAAGATGGAAGTAAATTCTGTTGATTATAGTTCTCTTTGATAGATACTTGCTATAAGACAGTCAAACAGGATAGCCATGAAGAACCTTATGAAACTACAGCATTAACATGAAACATTTCTTTCATCCCATACCCAATCTCATCATAAGCTGAAGCCTGCTAATGAAAGGAAAGTGGGTTCTGATAAACCTGTTCTTATGGAAAATTAGCACACAAATTCATGGCTAGGAAACCTCTGCACTTTTAGCATAGAACACATAAATCATCTAAGCAAAGCCCTTACAACATCTTCCCCCTTATTCTCAAGACATTTATAATGAAATGTAAACCAAGTAGAACTCATGCAAGTTAAGTATAAAGGCTTCAGAATCAATTACAAATAGGAAGAAATCAATCGATCAAACACAAAGTAGAAGTTTCCCATTGATCCAGGGCATCAATAAGTGGCAAGTCAACAAATTGTATAACAATTACAAATAACAAGAGCGAGCATTTGCGATCCAATAGAGTATGTTATTCACCAAACCCATGAATAAACTAAACTGTGCAACAACATTATGAAGAAACAAAAATGCTTTACCGTGCAAACCCCCTCCCCTCTAGTTAGAACAGATTTGTGTAATTTGCAATGCTAATGCCTATATCGGCACATATCTCTTAACTGCCTGCTTTCCCGCAACTGCAGCTGCAGCAGCAATCCCTCCAATGGCACCGGCGATAGCGGCTGACCTCGGCCCGGAAGCCGCCTTGTAAAGTGCACCAGTCCCCAATCCGGCGACAATACTGTTCAAAACATCATCAGTACCTCTCAAATGAATAACCCCACTTTCCAAACCAGCAAAAATCAAGCCAAGAATCCCAAGAGAGTTCCCAGCCCTCCGACCGAGCTGGCCCCCAGAATTGAGAACTCGATTGAGACGAAGCTTGACAGAGTCGCCAGGCTCTGCCGCTCTGAGACCCTGAATAGAGCCTCTGGCGCCGCCGAGAAGGGCGCCAGAGAGGTAGCCAATTCCAGTATAGTACTGGAGATTTTCGCCCCAAGAACGGTGGGGCCTGGCGGCCTCTTCGAAGAAAAGATGCTCGGGGGCGGTGGGAAGCTCGTAGAGCTTTGTGATCGGAACGTGTAGGTCTTGGTAAGGGTGGTAGAAACGGGTATTCTTCCGATCATCACCTGAGTTGGAGGAATCTTCCATTGGAGGAGGAAGAAGGGATGATCAAAGGAACAGAAATTAGGGTTTGAATGAGAGTTGAATCAAAAGAGGGGGCTTCAAAAGCTTCAAAGGGTTTATGGAAGGAAGCTTCGTGCGTAGCGTAGGGTTTAACGCGGAACGGAGTGCTAAACTAATAAAAATAATAAAATAATAAAATAATAAAATAATGACATAAAACTTCAATTCGCTTTGGTCTCAAAAAAAAAAAAAAAAAAAAAAAAAAAATCTAAGGGTATACACATTTACCATGCATGGGGCCAACAAGGCGCGAGCGGGTGGCCCACGGGGGCGGGCGGCGTGCGTTGGTGCGACATGGGGCTTGGCGTGCACGCACTCAAGGTCATGTAGGGTGCATGCACATGGGGCCAACCAGGCACACGAGCATGCTCAGGAGTCACTAGGACGCGCAAGCAACAGACAACCGAGAAATTTTTTAGATCAACCCATAATTTTTGGTGGGTTAGGTTGGTCTAATAGAATTTACCGAGCTGGGTTGTTCTTTAATTTACCGCTCACAATATATATTACATTATCAAATATTCATCTATCACAAGCCACGTAGGTTACCAATATTAAATATTTTTAATTTTCATAATAATTTTTAAACTAGGTGCCAACTGATCTTAATTCTTTTTTTTGTTTTTTTTAAAAAAAAAACTAACTCAACCCAACTTTTATGGTTGGGGTTGAATTATTGAGTCATATATATGAGCATATTTAATAATGTATTTTAATTAGTTAAAAATATGATGGGGTATTTTTAGTAGTCACATTATATCCGAGTGAAGTAAACAACACTAACGACCCATCGATTTCGATTTACAATAACTTTAAACAACATTGAACTAATGATTTTATTCTCATTCGACTTGAATTTCATATATTTTAATGCTGACGTGGCACGCTAACTAGATTATTTAAATTATATTATTATAGTAGTAGGTACCACTAGCTTTATTCATTCTCAACTATATATTTTACGATAATACTGAATCTATTAAAAAACTTAATGGTTAAATTATAAATTAATCTCGGTACTTTAGAGGGATGTTTGAGTCGATGAGTGGATTTGTAAAACTTGAACTTGTTTAGTTTGTGGAGATAAAGAACGTGTTTGAGTACTAAGTTATTTAGTCCGAGAATAAAAAGTGTAATAACCCAAGTCCACCGCTAACAGATATTGTCCGCTTTAGTCCGTTACATATCACTATCAGCCTCACGATTTTAAAATGCATTTGCTAGGGAGAGGTTTCCACACCCTTATAAGAAATGTTTTGTTTCCTTCTCCACATCAACGTTTAAAATGTAGATAGTGACAAAAATATCGAGGTCTCAATTTTGTAGAAAGCTATATAGTCTCATCAATTCGACGTTGACATGACATGTATATCGGATAGTGTGTCACATCACTTAAGTTACTAGATTAATTACGACAATTTTTTAAAAAATTTGAAAAATATATTTAATTTTTTTTTAAAAGAATTAAGAAAGCAAAGGCAATAGAATGGTTGTATTTTGTTTGATTTAATGGCATTATGTTATGGTGAGGGGCCATAAAAGTTGAAATGGAAGGGTACCCTCTCCCCTTTTTTTTTGTATATTTTTGGACAAACGTGTGTCCGGGGTAACGACTAATCTTTTATGACACGTCTCTATCATGTTTTTACAACTCATTGCTAGTTGTTCATTCCATTTAATGATCTTGCTCTTTTCTCTCGTCTTTGTCTTTGTCTTTGTCTCTGTCTCGTTTCTTTGTCTTTCTTTGATTCCTTGAAGTCGGCACCTAATCTGAAGGCATCTGTTTCAAGTCTGATAGGAGATGACTCCGTCGTCCAAGCCCATCATGAATCTTTCTACTTTCTTGACCTCAGTGCGGACTAACTCTGGATCAAACTACATTGATCTCGTAATTTCTATATGGATTGTATGAATGATCCACGCGATACCTTCATCAGACGGAAGATCAGCTCCATTGATGATAACTATAATTTTGCCACTGTTGGGTCCTTAGAGATCCTTAAGTTGTGGGGTCGTATCTTTTGAAATCAGTTACATATATTGCCTCTCGTGTCATCATCGAGTTGTTGGGTGCTTTGTGTTTGTTGGATGGTTGTCATAGCCTGCATCATTATATAGAATGTCTCCCGTGTCAAGATATTGTAGTCGGGTTCAACCCTAGTTGAGTCACCGCTGGTGGCAACGCCACTAGGTCTATATGACTAACTGATCCTTCACGAGACGAAATCCTCTTACCCCTACCTCGTCTTCTGGTAGGGAGTTGTCCTTTAGGTGGCATAATACAATTCTTAACATGTCATCAATCATACATAGCGTTTTATCATATACATAAAAAAAATCATGGTTATCATTTAACATCATCATTTATTATCTTTCATAGATCATAACACAAAGACTGTGAAAATCTTCCTCAGCTGACACCGTCATTTGTACGTGAGACCGTGCATTTATCTAAAAACGGTTAAACATGGTTTGAATATTTTAAAGTACTCAATAAGTGACCGCACCGTTGAGGCAAAAAAATCCACTCACACGTAAAATTGTTCATGATGGGACCTACTTTTCGTGATTATTCCTTGTATGAATCGTTGTAGCACATTTCTACATACGATTCATACACGCACGCATATGGTGTACTCATTCCTACAGAAACATATTGAAGAAGTATCCCATGCTCGTGACATACAACATGCACAAGGTTCCACATTTTAAATCGTGGTACATGGTTATAATGCACATCATACGTCTATATGTTTCATGTCATAACGTTCTTATGAGACATATACACGTGTGCATGACATATCATTCATAGTAATCATGCATGACCCATCAAATATCTCATAGAGCACAATGTGAACATGATACATAGATCAATATATGTATGTCGTTCCATGACATTATAATTAAAAACATATATAAAGAATTAAAGCGCCTAACTCTCCCATTTGATCTGAATTAATTGGCTAAAAAAAGTGGCCGAATTATGTCAAAACAACTACGAAACATTTCAAAATGGTATGATGGTGTAAAAAATCCAATCTGAGTTGAGGGAAAGTCGAAAATAGGGCTAAGAGTCGTGCACAGAGGGGAACAGTTAGACTTAGTTGACCGTGAGTCACAACTTGGAGGGGAGACTTTTGGAGTATACGGGTTAGCTCGCGAGCCAGCGAACAAGTTAGGCATAGGTTTCTAGACGCGAGTCGAGCCTTTCGTGTAGTGCTAAATCATTTATTCTTAGTGTTCGGGATAAACTTTATTCGTTAGTTTAACACCATCGTTACTTTAGATGTTGAAAATTTTCATCGGGATTAGCAAAAAAAAAAAAAGAAAACATTAAAATACAAAAAAATAATAAAAAAAGAAATTATTCCCTTTTTATTTTCTTTTTCCAATAGGTCAAATCCATCCATCATCTCCCAACATGTGAAAAAAAAAATTCAAAATTTTTAAAATCGAACAATTAAAATAGAATTCATAACCCAACTCTCTATTTTCGGATGAAAATGTCCTACTATTATTTTTACTGAGCTACAATATATATTATATTAATAATAATTAAAATTTTATAAAATTAAAATATTAAATAGCTACCCGTAATAACACATTATTAATATCGATTGCAAACGTTAAATATTTAAAAAAAATGGAATTCAATGGAATTTTTTGAATTTAAAAAAAAAAAAGTGATTGGAGGGCGTAGAAAAGGTAAAATAGGAAGGGAAACATGTGAAGATAGCTTTAGAGACATAAATAATTGGCCCCAATCTCTGCATGTGTTCACGTGTCTGTGTCATCCAGTTGCCGTTAATTACACCATCATCTCTTCCCGTTCTGCCCTTCTCATTTGCATAGGATTCTACGTGGGCCCCACACCCCCCCCCTCAATACTCTTTTTTTTATTTAATAAAATAAATTTTACATCACCTTCACCACCACTCGCACCTCACATCGCGTCTCTTTCACCGCTATCCAATAAATAAATAAATAAATAAATATAATATTCCGGATGAATTGTCAATTTTAGTACTACTTTTTTAAAAAATGACAATTTTACTTTTTATTTTTTATCTCATTTATAAATTTATTTTCAAAATTTATAAATAAAATGAAAATTATCACTTTTTTTTTTAATAATAAGGACTAAATTAAAAATAAATAAAAAAATTAAAATTAAACTACATATGTAATTTATATATATATATATATATATATATATATATATATATATATATATATATATATATATATATATATATATATATATATATATATATATATGGTTGGGAAGAAGAACAAAACACCATTTATAAGGGTGCGGACAACTTTTCCTAGCAGACGTGTTTTAAAGCTTTGAGGGGAAACTCGAAAGAGAAAGCTAAAAAAGACAATATCTACTAGCGGTGGGTCTGGGTCGGTACATATATCAACTATCGATATATGTTTATAACAATTTAGATGAATAACTAAATTAATAATTTTGAAATTTTCACTTATTAGAATAAAAAAAAAATCTTCAACATAGAAAATTATTAGTAAATAATATTATTTTTAGAATAAAAATAATACCAATATAAAAAAAATATTTTAATTTTAAATTAAAAATATGTATAAGCTTAAATATATAATAGCAAATTTAATTACATAAATTCCATATTAATCATTTTATAAAAAGAAATTATATAAAAACAATAAATAAATATTTAATTTATAAAGGTGTTCATAGCTTATAAAATAGTATAAAATGTTATTATTAAATATAACATAAATACATTTAATTTCTAATAAATGGACTATCATAAAAGGGTAGAATTTAAAGAAATATGTATTAAATGTGGGCTATTTTTATTTTAATTTTAATAAGATGTGTGGTTGTGATTGAGTGATCAAAATTTGTAGGGTCAAGATCATATATTGTAGCTATATATTAGCTGTTCAAAAAGATATTTTTTACCAGATTTTCATCATATATATATTTTGTAATTTTCTTTATTTTTTTTTTTTAAGAAAATTTAAATTATATCATTGAAGTTCGAAGATTTTAACGTTCGGTTGAACACATCTACTTTAACGAGTTATGAATACGATTACTTAATATCTAACTAATTTATTTTTTTTAAGTTCAATATGGAAGTGACGTGTGGAGATTTGGACCTCTTATCGATAGCGTTTACTAGCTAGACAGTTGAATGTGTAATCTAGGAGTGTTCGTAGGTCGACTCGGGTTTGATTAAGACATTTTTTAGACGTAACCCATTTTAACCTAAAGAACTCTCGTTAAAAAATGAACCCGACTCAATCCAACAGTAATTTTTTTTTTGTTGGGTTGCTTCTGTTCTTTGGGTCAATTTATTTTGTCAAATTCTCTCTATACCCAGAAAGTTACATATTATTATTTTCAAACTCTCTGTCCGGTTTTCTAAAACCTTCTCTTCAAACAGGACCAGAGGCTTGAGCATACGTTACACGGTCGTAAATAACACGAATGCAAACTGGGTTGACTCAGTTGGTGTTGGAAGTGAGTAGCGCATCGAATTTTTCGGGTCATTTAAGATAATTAAACACAAAACATGGGTAAAGTAGTTGTTGCATGCATTGAATACCAAGTCTCTTTGATATGTGTATGTGTGTGTGTGTTTGGAGGGTGAGTTTCAGTTTCTTAGAAAAGGGTGTGTGGGGTATCTCCTTTTGTCTTCCACAACCAGACAAATTGTTTCATAAAGAAGATTGAGATCTAGAGAGAGAAGAACAAAAACAAGAACAAGAACATATTCATAGTATAGGGTTGTTGTGTGTGTGTTTCTTGTTGTGTTTTTTCAAGCATTTTAAGAGAGAAGAAGAAGAAGAAGAAGAGCAAATACACTCCACACACAATGTTTGAAGGATCAGTGTCTGAGCAGCTTCATCAATTCTTAACACCAAGAACACCACCACCACCACCACCGTCGCCGCCACCGCCACCGCCGCCGCCAAATCCTAACTCTCTTCCTCTTCCACTTAATTTTGCTCTTCATTCTCCCAATTTCAACTTCCACCCTTTTGATTCTTACAATTCTACAACTACCCATCAAATTTATCTTCATCATGATCTTTTCCATCAGAAGGACGACGAGACGAGAACAACGACGACCGGGAATTTGCAAGTGGCTATGGATTTGGACGTCGGTAGATCCATTCTGATGGACGATCATCTTCATCATCATCATCGTCAATGGAGCAACGACGAGCTTCTTGCTCTCCTCACAATTAGATCCAACATTGATAATTGCTTCCATGAATCCACTTGGGAACATGTTTCAAGGTCATCAAATTCTTCTTCTTCTTCATGTTTTTTGTTTTCTAATCATATTTTTCGTTCTATTTGGTGGCCTAATTCACTTCAATTCTACTCGATTCGTTTGTCTTTTTGCTTGGGAAATATGACATTGTGTGTAAGAACGAGAAACAAATCATTCTTAACATGGTATCAGAGCATCATTCTTAAAAAAACTGTACTAAATGCAGGCATATATGTCGGTGAGTGCAGGAAGTTGGGCGAGGTGGGTTTTAGAAGAACTGCGGAGAAATGCAAAGAGAAATTTGAAGAAGAGACAAGATATTTCAACCACATTAATTATCACCCACATCACCCTAATCAAGATCGAGATCGAGATCGAGATCACCTCCCCTTAATTCATACCGAAAATGGGAAACCCGACGACGGTAAGGCCGACATCGTGGTACCAGAAGTCCAAGAAGGATCGAAAAACGACGAAACAATAGCAAGTAAGAAGAGGAAGAGGAAGACGAAGACGAAATTCGAATTATTGAAGGGTTATTGTGAGGAAATTGTGAAGAACATGATGATCCAACAAGAGGAAATTCACTCAAAGCTTTTAGATGATATGTTGAAAAGGGAAGAAGAGAAGATAGCTAAAGAGGAATGTTGGAAGAAGCAACAAATGGAGAGGCTACACAAGGAGCTTGAAGTGATGGCATATGAACAAGCCATTGCAAGTGATAGACAAGCCACAATCATTCAAATTTTGAACCAAATCACCAATTCATCCACTTTTTCATCCTCAAATTCCCAAAAAGAGCTACAAAATTTACTCAAAACATTGAACTATAATCATAATAATCTCCCAAATTCTCCTTCATCATCATCCTTAATCCAAACCCATTCAAGTCCCAACAAAGAACACCCACAAATTGATCCAAAAAACCCTAAAAACCCTTGTTTATCAACACAAATCCTTGCTCCTCAAGACCCTAATTCCTTGATCAACCATTCAAACCCACCACCATCTTCCCCCACAAGCCCTAAACCTAGAGATGACTCGGGAAAAAGATGGCCAAGAGATGAAGTTTTGGCTCTAGTGAATGTGAGGTGTAGCCTCTACGGCAACGGTGTCGGTGATCGGGATCAGAGCGGTAAAGCGCCGTTGTGGGAGAGAATTTCACAAGGAATGCTTCAAATGGGTTACAAGAGAAGTGCAAAGAGGTGCAAAGAGAAATGGGAGAATATAAACAAGTACTTTAGAAAAACGAAAGATGTCAATAAGAAGAGAGCTCTCGATTCAAGAACTTGCCCTTATTTCCACCAACTTAGTACGTTGTACAATCAAGGAGGTGGGAATGAGAATCCCGAGAAGTGCTCGATCGTGTCATCGGAAAATCGCTCCAACCAATCGAAAATCATAGAAAACTAGGTGAATTGCAAGTTTAAGATCAATCGAATAATGTGGCTGACAATTTTATTCCGAGATGTAAGTGCTTTGGTTTTGGGAACTTGTGATGAATTTGAGATAGGGAGGCAATGGGTGAGTGGGCTTATTGGGTGTGTACTTCGTCTGAGCACCGACACAGTCTTTGAGTAATGAGAACCCAAAATTTTGGATAACACCCACTATTCTCTTCTCTTGTTCTTTAATATATTTTAAAACCAATTCAAAACTTGTGTACTCAAAATTTTAAGGAAGAATTTGGTTATAGTTGTTTGTTCTTCGAGAACGTGAAGACATCCCCTGATCGATTCTCTGCACGAAAATCTTTATTCATTCGTTTTCTGTAATAACTGTTAGAAAGTTGTCAATTTAACTAGAAGTCATTCAATTGGATTACTATAGAATTGATTCTTCTATTTCAGTGCATTTATCAGATTAGCTTCTCGAGTCATTAGAAAGAGGGTGAAAGACCCTTTACTTCTTCACGTATTTTAGCCATTTTCCTTCTCGTGCTATAGTTTACGGGTCCCTTCCTAGCTTATATTTCTCCTTTGACAGCATACTTTCCACTTCAAGTGTACTTCTGGACCGACGGGATCTTTTTTTTTTTTTCTAAGTTTAGTCGGTGGTGCTTTTTGTGAGTTAATAAGCTTGACTTAACAAAAGAAGTTATTAGCTTAAGCAATTTTAGGATACTTGTGCAATGTGGGAGATGCCCGCTTCTCGCTTGAAAGAACTGCTCACTAGCTAGTCGGACTAGTGGGGTCCTACCTGGAGACATACTGAAAACCATGTCTTTCGAACGCAATTCCCGTCTTCCAAATCAAAAGAAAAATGGACTCACTAGGAAGAAAGATGGAGTGCGGCCTGTAGAGCACATGAAAAGCACAGTGGGTTGATCACGTAGTGGATCTCTATCTCTCTCTAGATATCTAAAGATGGAGGGAGATGTGAAAGTAATAGCCTTATGTTATGGCCGCTCCACAACGTACGGCCTTTAAACTACTACTACTGTGATGTGAGCGGTTCAAATTGGTTTGATCTTTCCCAATGATCCTGCAGGAACTTGTACTCAGCATGAAAAGAAGTGTCTAAGGTTCTTCTATTCAAAAGCTCTCTCCTCTCAAGTTATTCATTCTGCTTAATTTATTTGTTTCGATATATTTCAGTAATGAGTCATATCCAACACTTCTCGTATCTTATTTTTAAGAGGGTGTTTTTTGTTCTCTACGATACTACCTTGCATTGGCACTCTACCCAACGCTAAAATCAAGCTGATTAGTGTCGGGTTAATCGCCTAGTTTTCATTTAGAATTTCCTCCTCAAGTGAGGTTGGGACACCAGCTTTGGTGCATAGTTGGCTTTATTAGAAAATGGAAGAATGGTTTCTATATACGTTGTTGGATATAGTTCACGATCGAAATATACTTAACATGTTCCACACCCACATGCATTATCTACAGCGTCTCCCACGTTGCCTTTGTCGAGTCTTTCTATGCCAACAAGAGCAAGACATCCCTCTGGGACTGCTTGATAAATGGTGGAAAGAGTTATCCTGTCCTTACACTCCTCAAAGTCACCATGCTCAATGACATCCCACGCACCTTGTGCCTGTAAGTTAACATGCATCTTTATCAACCCTGCTGCATAGTTACTCTTCGTGAGTAATGGGTACTGGAGTGTTATACTTCCCTCCTTCCTGCTCTTTATCGGCGTCATATCTCCTCCGACGAATTTATGTGTGGTGCTAGACATTTGTTTTGATATCCCAGCTCTGATACCAAATGTTGGATATGACCCACGATCGAAATATACCAAAACAAATTAAACATAAAGAACAAGAGGGATAAATCCTTTGAACATAGGAACCTTAAGCACTTGTGCTTTTCGATTGATTTTTTTTTTTTTTTTTTTTTTGGTATAGAACATATATTTGATGAATATTTACGGTAGAGAACCATATTTGTTCTTCCTATCCAATATCCAATATCCTTAGGAGAGATGTTGTTGAGAGGAACGAAGAATTCTTTGTAACGGTGTGGAAATCTCTCCCTAGCAGATGCGTTTTAAAACCGTAAAGCTGATAACGATACGTAATGGGTCAAAAGCGGACAGTGGTGAGCTTGGGTTGCTACACAAACTCATTGGGCAAGCCTTTCAACTAAAATCTAAGCTTTTGATTTGTTCAAACCATCAAGAATTGAGGAAGAACCGAAGGTAAGCGTTATGAGTTCTTGATTTCATTTTTCCTCCAAATTCAAGAGCTTTTCCTATATTTAAGTAATGAAATTATAGTAAGTTGATATTTGAGAGATTTTGCACATCACGAATAAAATCGGAGTTGGTTCGAATTGAAAGACGGCGTTACGGAGATCATCATTGGAATGTTTTAATATCTTTGGAAGTGATTATTTCCTTTTGTTCTTGTCCTAAAATTAATAGAAAAGTATCTTTGTAAAGATAGATTAAAGTTATGAAACTCCGAATAAAAACTTATAAGAATCTTGAAAAATACTTGTGCAAACGAGAGAGCGAGACATGTGTCAATCGACGACGGGTGTGGCGCGTCCGACAATCAGGTGGGCCATGCGTCGATCGATGTTTGGTTCTATGCAATGGGCTGAGGTACAGACACGTGTCAAGGCTGGTAGGTGTACATGACTTGCAAAGTGACTTGACCAGAGAAACGAACCTTAACCCACTTTGCCTACCTATATCTAGAGGATTCGACCGTGACTCGTTGGAGTGTGACACGTGTCTGCTAGAAAAAGAATATGGATGGCTAGAATATGAGTTGGGAAATACGAAGGAGCCTGCTATGTAAGATGTAAGAAATTACTAAAATGACCTTATAATGAGATCTGTGATGAATGTTGTTTTATCACTTCCATTCTATTATAAAGTAGGATGAACTATTGTGATATGTGCTTCCAGTTATTGATGGATGTTGTCTCCTCATTGTGTTTGTTTGCTCATATGTTTACATGATACAATATGTTTAGCTTCAGGTGGTTGATGGTGTGTTTTTCCCGTAGAGGGAACTTCTCTACCTAGAGCTAGAACTAAGGCG